>NW_028229519.1:1218423-1518423 GCF_053477565.2 Lygodium microphyllum
AAAATTGTACCGTGGGTCATTGCTTGTTGTCTAGCTGCTTCGCGCAGCTATGCGGATTTTCAACTAGCTCTTGGAGCCCTAGGTGACTCCTAACCCTGCATGCAATAAGGTTGCTATGGTTGTTACACTTTGCTCTATATACATATTGTCTATGAGCCACTTTGTGAGAAGCTCACTTAGCTCAAGTTTGCCTGTAGTGCTCTCTCTCTTTCCACGTTAGGTCCTGTACGATTCCTATTGGCTAGAGCTAAAAAAATGCACAGGACTTCGTGCATCTCAATGTCTTGCTGCAACTTCCTAGTTCGCTGCTCACAATTGTTGTAAGCTGCTATCTTTCTGTAGCACTTGCTGTGTTAATCTCCTCTCCTCCTCGAGGTTTGCTATGATGTCTTCAGATGGCCTACCATGGTGGTTCATCCTAGTTTGTAAGTCATATTTATTCACCATCTGTTGGATGTTGACTGGTGAGAAACCTCCCAAGTCGAGCTTGTCATTCTCACAATTGGAGATGGATCCTGACATGTCTGTGGCTTCTTGCTCCACTAGGATGTCGATGAGGCTGATTAGGTCGGGTAGTGTTGTGCCTTCAATGGTGTCAGTTCCTCGATGCCTTTAGCAATCTATGTTGGCTCTCTCTTGGTCCTACTGGCGGGCTGGGGTTCTCAATTATTCGTCTAAGTCTGAGTCTATGTTGGCTCTCTCTTGGTCCTACTGGTGGGCTGGGGTTCTCGATTATTCATCTAAGTCTGAGAGGGTTGTCTCCTATCATTGGGTTCATTCAGCTTGTTATGTCTGAGTGTGATCTTTCTTATTACAAACATCACTCAACTTATGCTCAGTCAATGTGTGCATGGTGACCTTTTTGTGCACGGTGTGCGAAATCAGGCAATTAGCTTTCAAGTGCACTTCAAGTGACAAACAATGTGGGGTGCGAATGTTGGATGATGAATGCAATTCTCGCTCTCCCCTCATTCCATTTTTGGCCAAATATGGCTAAGCACAATTGTTGGTCGCTCTTATGGGTTCATTAGGGCCTCTATTACGTCTCTTAGCTTGATTAGGGTGTAATCGAGGTCTGTGGGTCAATTTGGACACTAAATGGGTAGATAGCTAATGGTTGTCACTTTTAGGTCGTTAGGTTGCACTTCCTGTAGTCAGGAGGCTCTACGAGCTGTCCAACGCGTCTGGAAGTCTATCAGAAGGTTTCCCTATTATGAGAGGTGCTCTACCTAGCCTGAGATGTGCTAAATCTACCAATTTTTTCTTGTCAGCTTCTGGTCTGATTTCCAGGCATCTGATTATCAAAATCAGACTATCAAATTTTGGTTGTGGTCCAATTGACCCACTTGGATGGTCTGAGTTTGAGTGGTCGATCCTGATGTGTTCGATTATGAAGGTCTAAATCTAATTACTCGAGTGTCTAAATGTGGGTCAGTCTGGTTTTTCAATTCTTGATCATCCGATGGTCCGATTGTTCAAATCGGACGAGTCATATGTCCGATTGAATGGGCCGGGTGGTGTTTGAGTAGTCCGATTTCCAAAATCTAACCATCTATTATCCGAAATGGGACGTCCATGTCCAATTTTGGGAATCTGACTTTATTAGGCGTGTCTGATTCTGACGTGGTACCAAACAAGATAAATATCGAATTGATGGCAACAAGTTTGGGCATGCAAGACTACACAAACTTCCAGAATGCAAGAATATAAAAGGGGCAAGGTTCATATATACTTGACATGGCTGGAAAACACCCGTACATGATAGTCAATCCATGCTTTTTCCTAGGACTCTCTCTTCTCTCTCTCTCTCTCTCTCTCTCTCTCTCTCTCTCTCTCTCTCTCTCTCTCTCTCTCTCTCTCACTCACTCACTCACATTGTTGAGACTAAAATTGAGCCTTCACCCCCTCTTCCTTAGGTTTCAAACCCTTGTTCTAGTGCCCAAGTGTTGCCCCATTTGTGCTCTTGCCTTGTCAATGGATTTCAACCCCTTTTCCCCTTGTTTTTGCCATGTTTTGGGCTTGTTTATAGCAACAACCCTAAAGCGATTCGCTTAGATTTCTTGGTCCTATCCTACTCTAAATGATGCAACAAAAATCAAAGCTCAAATACTGAAATGATTTATCCTCCTTTCCTAATCATTAAAAACTCAAAACACTTACTTACTTTGAAGATTAAACTCCCAAATCTCCTACCTATATCCAGCACCAATTCGGGGATGAAACCCTACTTTGATGCTTGATTTGAAGTGTGCAAGTGCTCAAGTTTGAATCCATTGGTCTCGACAATGGAACCAAAATGAAGTGGGAGCTCATGCTTGACCGCCAAAACCCATGGACCACTTGTTGTTTCAAGCGTTTCAAGCAAGCTCTAATAGCTATTTCTCACCTAGCCGATGTGCTTCTGATCCTATGAGTGTAGTGAGCTTACCTTGATGCCTGAATGAGTAGCCTCCTCCCTCAAGCACTCCGATAGCTCCACGATCCGTGATGCAAGCTCAACCCTCTACCTTCAAGCTCCATCCACCATAGCCGCACACGCAAGAGAAGAGAAGAGAAGAGAAGAGAAGAGAAGAGGAGAGAGGAGAGGAGAGGAGAGGAGAGGAGAGGAGAGGAGAAGAGAAGAAGAGAGGAGAAGATGGAGAGCTTCTCCACCCAGTCCCTCACCCTCACTCCCTCACTCCCTCACACTCTCATACCTTGATGCCCGAATGAGTAGCCTCCTCCAAGCACTCTGATAGCTCCACGATCCATGATGCAAGCTCAACCCTCTACCTTCAAGCTCCGTCCACCATAGCCGCACACGCAAGAGAGGAGAGGAGAGGAGAAGATGGAGAGCTTCTCCACCCAGTCCCTCACCCTCACACCCTCACTCCCTCACACTCTCATACTCTCTCTCTCAAGCACAATCACAAGCACAAGCAAGAGGAAGAGAAGATAAGAAAAGAAGAAAAGAGCTACTTTTTCCAACACCAAGAATGAGCTTCTCATTCACTTTTTGAGTTTACATACAAGCCCTAAATCCTTTGGGCACCCATCTCCTTTTTTACGTGACCGGGCATCTTGCCAAGGTCCTCTTTTCCTAATCCCTTATATTTACCTTATCCCTTCACCTATGCCCATCTAGATTTTACAATTTGCACAGAAGCGAGCTTGGTGCTCTTTTACAAAACTTTATGAGTGTCTTTCATTTAAAAATGTGCCTTTTGTCTTTTGCATTTTTCTGAGGTTGTCTTTGCGCCTTTTGCCTTCTCTTCTTCTTGTTGACTTTATTGGGTCCACATTTTGAATAATTTTTGGATTTATTTTTGGTTTTCTTTTTTATTGTCCTACACTGGGGTTAACATGACAAACTTTGATACATCAATGTGCTCATGAAAGGTAATGGACCAATTTGGGGCTCTTAAAATAGGAGCTGAAGTTAGAGCCTATTTAAGCCTTTCATAAGCTTGTTGACATTCTTCAGTCCACTCGAATACTATGGATAGCTTGTACAAAGGTCTTGCAATCAGTGAATAGTCCAGTACAAACTGCTAATAATACCCTGTGTGGCCTAAGAAGCATTGGACTCCCTTGAAGTTGGTATGAGGGGGAAAGTCTACAATTACCTTGACTTTCAAAGAGTCTATGACTATCCCATTCCTTGACACAACATGCCCTAAAATACAACCATGATTAAAACTGCCACCACTGGTCCAGTGGTGAGATATCGTATTGTCTACATAGTTCAAAGACTATTCATAGCATTTCTAAGTGTTCTTCCCAATTAGTGTGCAAGCACAAGTCATCGATGAATACCTCCAACCATTTTTTGAGCATGTCCTTGAAGATGACACACATGAGGCACTAGAAGGTAGCAGGGGCATTGGTCAGCACAAATGGCATGACTATGTAGACGAACACCTCCCCATTCAGTGGCAAATGGTGTCTTGTGCACGTCGTCCAAATGGACTTGCACTTGGTTATAGTCTGAGAAGCCATCCAAAAAACTGTAGGCTTCCTTTTCTACCACACTCTCTAGCATGTGCTCAATGTATGGTAATGGGTAGTTGTCTCTCTTTGTAACTTCATTGACCTTTTTATACTAGTTTAAGACAATGCAATGTTTTTTCAGTTAGGCAACAAGAGTGCCTTCAAACATTCTCCATAACCATGTTAAAGTTTACTAGTTGTAGCTACAATATCATCAACTACTCAAGACATACGTCAAGTATATTTACCACAATCAATGGTAGTCTAACCAAGCTCCAAGATAACAAATGCAGTTTAGATTTGCAACTTAAAAACTCCCATAAACATCTTCATACATGTACATGACACTCAAAGATTCAAGACATCCACTAGAAGTGCTCGATCAGTATCAAACTGCTTTATGGATGACTAATTGACGTAAACTATATTACAATAGTAAAATAACAATTTAATTGAGCTTAAATTAGGCCCAAATCAGCTCAAAAACATCTTGGGACATCATCACAACATCCCAACATTAAAACATATCCATATGAGCATCAATAGATGCATAGAACTTATGCCAACATGCAGTGAACTCTTTCACAGTCAATTATAAACAAGTAGTCTATAACAATCGGCAGTGAAAATTCTATAATAACTAAGGTATTCTCAAATCAGTAGCACCTCACACAACATCTCAAACATTTTCCATAACTTCTAGGAGTCAGAACATATCCATATGAGCATCACTGATTGCATGTTCAACATGTAGACATGAAGAAGGGCCTTCACTCTATCAATAACCAGCCAATGGGCCTATTATACCAACAATAAAACACCTCTAAATTGAGTGACCAATGCTCAAAGCATCTCAAATAGCATCCCAGAACAATCAAGTATCATCTGGCATGAGTGTTGTCCACTACAATAAACAACCAATCTACATGAGTCTATATTGAATATCTCAAAATCCATGCAGAATTTGAAAAAACTTTATTTTGCAAAATTGTAGATCATGTCGAAACAATTAGGGACCATAAATTGTTTCTCCAAAATTCATTTTTGTAGCAAGATATGGCTTCTACAAAAAAAAAATAAATCTATTGCAAGGTTTCTAATAGATATAAGGCCAAGTCAAGCTCCACAACTCCAGCTCCCACAAAGCCGAGTACTTTGATACCATGCTCATAGAGAGGGGAAGCAATAGATAAGAATGGGAACCATAAACATAAAGCAATATACTCTCTCTTCTTCCACTATTCATTCATTATGTAACACATGTTGAGATGTTGAACTCTACATGAGCTGGTATCTACTAGGTGTCTTGGTGATGCGACACAATATTATTTACTAGTATGTTAGATGATTGACATGAGGATACCCACAATGATTCTACAACTAGATTATACCCACGTAGTCCATTTTTGGTTATAGCACATTTATTGTGCCACCTCTTTCTTTCTAGCATGCTCACACTTAGTGACCGCATGTACATATGTTGTGGCACTTGCATATTAGTCTTTTATCATGTTGTAGACTTAGTTCTTTTGTGTGGAAGAAGAAGAAAGAAGAAGAAGATTATTTTAGCCCTATCTCTCTGTGTTCTCAAGTTTCCATTGATTTTATTTGTGTGCTCTTAAGTACTTCACCTCTCTGCCCTCTTGAAAGGGAAGTGGAACCCAGGAGGAAGAAGCTTGGTGATGAGAGCTATGGCAGATGGAGAGCAAGAGCCAAGAGAGAGAGAGAGACTCAAAAGTGGGAACTCCAACAACCACAATGTGTGGCCGGGCCTTCCTTTATTCAAATTGTCACTAAAAGAATAAAGAATAAGTGATTGTGATGGGCGCTCGCCACCTGCAGTGTGTAATGGCGTGTATTGTCAGTGTAGTAATACGCGGGCGGCTAGGCGGAGGCACCTTTACCCCCAACAACCTTCCACTTAAAGGCAAATCTGCCCCAGTGAGAGTGAAAAAAGAAAAGATAGTACAACATGTACACATGTACAATAGGATGAGGAAAAAGACATCATCTCATCCATTGCCCATCAATCTCCTGAGGAAGGCAAAGCGCTCGGTAGTGAGGCTCTTTGTGAGCAAGTCTACATGATTTTGCTCAGTTAGAATCTTGACAAGGTCAATAGACCTGTCCTCAATGACCTCGTGAATGAAGTGATACCTTACCATCAATATGTTTCGTCTTTGCATGGAAGATCGGATTCTTGGCCAATTGAATGGCACTCATAGAATCCGAACGCAGTGTAGGCATAACATTTGTCATACCAAGGTTAGCAATCAAATGGCCTAACTAGATAGCCACCTTGCAAGCCTTTGTGGTTGCAATATACTCGGCCTTTGTAGTAGAAAGGGCCATACACTTCTACACCCTTGACATCCAAGTGATAGCTCCTCCAGCAAGTAAACACATAGCCAGAAGTGGACTTCCTACTATCTGCATGTCCTGCATAATTACAGTCAGTGTACCCCACGACTCCTATATCTTGGCTGCCATAACAAAGACACATATCTGTTGTGCCCTTTAGGTACCTCATGATACCCTTCACAACATCCCAATGTTTCTTGCCAGGTGTAGCCATATAACGTGCCACAACCCCAACTGCAAAAGCTATATCTGGATGGGTGGCTATCATAGCACACATAAGACTACCCACGGCCGATGCATAGGGAATCTTGGCCATCTTAGCCCTCTACTCATCTGTCTGTGGACAATCAGCCTATGAAACCTTCACATGAGAAAGTAATGGACATTGAATAGACTTAACATCCTGCATGCAGAAGCGCTCAAGGACTTTATGAATGTACTCCCTCTATGAGACAGATAGAGTAGTCCTTGAGATCTATCGCAGGTAATGCACATACCAAGTATATGAGAGGCGTGTCTCAGATCTTTCATCTCAAATCTCTTCTTGAGCTGAGCCTTAAGAGCATCTAGCTCCTCATGAGTTGTCCCTGCTAAAAGCATGTCATCCACGTAGAGTACCAAAATCAGTATAGAACCATCATAGGCTTTCTTCGTGTACAAGCACAGATCCATAGCACTGTGGCTGTAGCCCTATGATTGCACGAATGCATCAAACTTATGGTACCACTCCCTAGGTAACTGCTTCAAGCCATATAGACTATTCTTTAGCTTGCACACTAGGTGTTCCCTGCCAGGGTCTGCAAAGCCCTTAGGCTGCTCCATGTAAATCTCATCATGCAAGTCCCCATGTAAAAAAACCATCTTGACATCCATCTAGTACAAGTCCAAGTCAAGCTGTGCAACCAAGGCCAAGACTAAGCGTAGGGTGGTCATCTTGACCACAGGAGAAAATACTTCATCAATGTCAACACCATGCTCCTACTTAAAACCCTTAGCAATTAATCGAGCCTTGTATGCTAGCTTGGGGTGTCTAGGGGTACTTTTCAGCTTGTACACCCACTTACATGGTAAAGCCTTCTTACCCTAAGGCAA
Source organism: Lygodium microphyllum (assembly GCF_053477565.2). NCBI lineage: Eukaryota > Viridiplantae > Streptophyta > Polypodiopsida > Schizaeales > Lygodiaceae > Lygodium > Lygodium microphyllum. Next base: position 1,225,846 of record NW_028229519.1, read on the forward strand.
GGAAACCAAATCCCAAGTCTGATTCTTATGCAATGAGTCAAGCTCAAACTGCATAGCCCTCTCCCAAGAGTGACAATCACCCTTGCGCATAGTCTCATCATAAGTGAGAGGCTCTCCTGCATCTATAACCAGTACATAATCCATAGAGGACGCAAAATAGTCAGGAGGTTGTCTATCTCTAGTAGAATGCCTCAACCTAGGCTACTCTGCTGCCTGACCGACATCCTGTCTAACATTAGCATGTCTAACATCTAGGCCATGAGCATCAGGTGATGCTACACACTGTCTAGCTGGCTGTGGATCGGGGGCTGAATGGGAGTAGGTGGCTCCTCCTAAAAGATAACTCTGCATACCTCAACCACTTTCTTAGGCTGCATATGCATTTTGTCCTCGTGAAAGATGACATCATGGCTGCGGATCACTTTCCGTACTTGCGGATCCCATAGATGGTAACCCATCTCTCCTACATCTCCATAGCCAATGAAAACACATTTGACACTTTTAGGATCCAGCTTATTGCATTTGTCCTTGGGCACATGGTAGAATGCCTCACATCCAAAGACACGCAAATGATCATAAGAGGGGGGACTTGCCTACCCATATCCCCTTTGCAACCTGAAAGTCAATGCCACTGCTAGGCGACTTGTTAATGAGATGCATTGCAGTAGTAACTGCCTTAGCGCAAAAGTGTTGCGGTAAACCAGCCTAGCTAAGCATGCTACGGACCCTTTCCTGAATGGTTCTATTCATGTGTTTAGCCATACCATTCTAGGGAGGGGCAGTCAACTAACGCTTAATACCCTGCTCGTCACAAAACTACTCAAAAGCATGTGATACATACTCACCCCCATTATCTGACCTTAGGCATTTTAGCCTTTTCCCAGACTGGTTCTCTGCCAATGCAAGTCAACGTTGAAATGTGTCTAAGACATCGTATTTTCTCTTTATGAGATAAGCCCAAACTTTCTGAGTAATCATCTATGAAAGTAACAAAGTACTTTGCCCCACCAAGTGGCTGACAGGGCATGGGCCCAGATACATCTGAGTGCACAAGAGCCAAGGGCTCACCCATGCATTTTTACCAAACTTTTTATGTGTATTTCTAGTCTACCTGCCATACAAACAATGATCACAAGAATCAAAATGCGAAGAGTCAAAAGGCGGAAGAACTGCAAAGCACAGAGCATTTTCATTCCTTTACGAGACATATGCCCCAAATGAGCATGCCAAAGGGATACATGGGGAATAGAACCCATAGACAAAACATGATCCGATGTAGCTCTAGATACAAGTAAGGGATAGAGGCTGCCAGACTTGGCACCTCTTGCAAGCACAAGCCTGCCACCACGAGTAATCTTCCGTGTAGAGTCTCCAAAAGACACAAAATACCCTGTATCATCGAGCTGTCCAGCTAACATAAGGCTACGAGACAATGCAGGTACATGGCGTATATCATGCAAAATAAAAGAACTTTCAGAAGGAAACTACAGCCTAACATCTCCAATGCCCACAGTGTCAAGAGACCTGTCATCACCAAGACGCACAAAACCAGACAAACAATGGCTTGAGCTTACCTTCGCACACCTCCTAAAAAGTAACGGAGGTGTGCGAAGGTAAGATAGGTATGAAACCAATCTCTATAGGGTGTCACATGAAAGGACGCACTCGAATCCACGAGCTAGCACTCTGCATACATAGAATGTATCTCAGAAGCCTATAAGGTATCGCATGAAGAAGTTGCAGGTACATAATCATCATCTAAATCAGTGGCTTGCATGACATTAACCTCTTCTATCTTCACACTAGACTTTGCAGGTACAATACTGCGCTTAGAAGACTTTTCCTGCACTTTTTCTTTTCCCTTTTCCTTGCACTTATCATCGTGCATTTTATGGCACTGTGACCTAATATGTCCTGCTTTCCCACAATAATGACAGGTAAGATCAGACTTTCGTCCCGGGACTTACTGCGACCATGTGACTTGGACCTGAACTTCTAAGAGTCTCTGCCCTTATGATCATTATCATGCCTGCCATGTCTGCCACCTCTAATGGTCAATGCATGTGAAGAGCGGGAAGCGTCATTGTTTCTCCCGTTGATTTCCTCAGTCAATAAGCACTCTCAACATCTTTGATTTTCAGCCCATCAAGCTTGTTTGTGCATATGGTAGTACGAAAGATATCCCATGATTCAGACAAGGTGCCAAGTAGAAACAACGGGTACAAGTTGTCTTTGAACTCAATACCTTGTGACAATAGACTCTTCATGATAGCATGAAACTGACTGAAATGAGATGAAAGGGAGATCCCCTCCTTCATGCAAAGGTTCATTAACTGCTTCAGCCAATATATTTATGACGTAGAACTCTACTGCGCATAGAGCTCCTAAATCTTCTCCCATAAATCCCATGCACTCTGATTTTCATCTTCAACAACATTATGATGGACCTGTTCTGAGAGTGACAAAACAATGGTAGACTTGCATAGCTCATCAACTTCCATCCAAACATCATCATCCATATCCTCAAGTTTAACATCCTTGAAATGCAAGGGTTTAATCTGCAACTTCTTCACCAAAACCTGTCATATTTGGGACTTCCAATACCCATAGTTGGTACCATCCAACTTGGCAATGTTAAAGAGAGCTGTATCTTTCAGATGACCAGCGATATTATCCCAAATCAAAGCAAAAAAGCAAAATTGCAGGTTGCTGTAATTAGCAAATAATGCACTAAAACCACTGCTCAAACTTGCTGAAAGGGTGGATTTCACCAAGAGAAGCACATGTCTACCAAATATGACCAAGATAACATCAAATAGTAAGCATAACCCTCATAGAAGTGCTCAAAATCTGTAGATTTTAGCTTGTTGTAATAAATGACAGCAGTATCTAAAACTGTCCCAAAATGAAGCAATCATTGATACATATGTCATTGCAACTGCTAGGTAGCAAGATACATCCAACAGTGAGTGTCCAGGAGCAAGAAGGTATCAAGAATTGTCAAACCAATCACCTGTCAGGCAAGAGACATCTCATAGGTCTAGAAATCATGCATATAATGGGTCTCGGGGTAAGAGAAGAGACCAAGCACAAGCACAACTAATAGAGTAAGAAGCTCAATACATCACCATCCAAGATGCATACAAAATTGACAAACCTGTGAGACAGAGATAGGTGCCTGCCCCAATAGGTGTATCAAATCAGCCCACTACAGACAAACTACAAACATAAAGCTCTCAAGAGAGCAAATGCATGTAACTGTCCCACAAGCTCAAGCTCATTAGTAAATAAGACTCTGTGTACATCCGAATATACCAAGAGGCTCCCACTGGAAGTGAAGTCACATGCAAAGAGAGCAAGCAACACTCTAATACATCAAATACATAGCATCAGACATGCCAAATCCCAGTAGGGTACATCCGGAGCATAAATCCCAAGCTATCTCACACTTGTAAAGCATAAGCCTGAAAGCATTCAAAGAGCATGTAATTGACAATCAAATGTAATGCCTAGTAGATCCAAAATGCTCAAATATATCTGAAAATGAAGCTCCAAGTAAGTATCAAGCATGGGCAAACCAAGTGGCATCCATATCTAACCAAAGCATAAAGATAAGAAGCCTAAATGTCAAGCAATGACAATAGGCATAAACCGGTCCAAAGCATGCCAACTAAAGCCAAAAGCCAGTGAAGGGCGACCAAGTCAGAGCCTAATCCAAGCTCAAAAGCATTCCGGAGCCAAGAAGAAGCATTTGATAACCTCCAAATACACCGGTATGATCATTCAAACCTCTAGTAAGCACTCCGTATCCAAGAACCAATGCATACACAAAGTAAATGAGCTTCAGCCCACTGTGTTACAATAAGCAACTTATTGTTAAATGAAGCTCAAACAGTGCTCAAATTTTCTCCAAATTAGTCCCAAAGCATAGACATAGCATCCCATAATATCCGAGCATCACTGGGCATCAATAGGCATCAAACGGGCAATGCCAAGAAGCATCAAACAATAAATGTCAAGTGCTGCCCTATTTTGACAATCCTGGGATTGTGTATATAGCAAGGGCTGAAGGGGGAAACACTTGAGTCGATCACCGAGAGCCAAGCACTAATGCCGGGGAGTTAAACAATGGTCGGGAAGATTGCCAAGCATGCCAAGAAGTCGAGGAAGAGCAGGGAAATGCCGGGAGTAGGTCAGCCCAACCCCCTAAAATTTACGCCAAAAATTACGTTGGCTATTCCTGGGGGTTGGGGGATCTGCAACAGTCCTTGGGGACACTTGGCAATGTCGAGGGGGACTCCAATGCAGCCTGGGAAGAAGCCGATGAAGGTCTGAAAGCTCGGGGAGGAGGCAAGAGATCAAAACATACCTGCAAATGAAGATGCCATGGCTGCCATTGAAGCTTGGGTTGAAGCTCTTCAAATCCGGGGTGAAGAGAATGCTGAGCAAGCTCCAATGCCTTTGGTCTGATATCAGTTGAAAGGGAAGTGGAACCCAAGAGGAAGAAGATTGGCGGTGAGAGCTATGACGGATGGAGAGCAAGAGCAAAGAGAGAGAGAGACTCAAAAGTGGGAACTCCAACAAACGCAATGTGTGGCCTGGCCTTTCTTTATCCAAACTGTCATTAAAAGAATAAAGAATAAGTGACTGTGAAGGGCGTTCGCCACTTGCACTGTGCAGTGGCGGGTACTGTTAGTGTAGTAATACACGGGCGGCTAGGTAGAGGCGCCTTTACCCCCAACACCTCTTGTTTGTTTTCATGGTGTCAGAGTTGTCCCATGGCTATGCAGAGCTCAATTGAAAGCTAACCTAAAGGCATAGAAGCACAAAAGCAAGTAAGCAAGCAACGGAGAAGAAGCTCTTTTACCTTGCTCGATTTACCTCAGGTTATAGATGTAGGAGGCTCCTAAAACTAGCAAGGCTCTTTGATTGCAATGAAACTTTGTGAGTAGGAAGAATGGTATATATGCTATAGATAAGATCTTTATGGCTTTGTTGCTATGATTTTTACTATATGAGGTCATTTTGGCCTCTATTTTAGACCTCCAAGTAGTCCCAAAAGTAGTTTCTAGGTATAGTGTAGTTTTGGTTGTATCCACCAATTACAAGAGGTGCACATGTTATCAATTTTGAATTTATAAGATTTCATGTGTTTAGTGTGTTGCAAACACAAATGGCATTTGCACACACATTGAAAATAACAATTACTATAGTGTAGTAATTGAAAAAGGTTGTGTGTTTAGATGTGGTGCACCTGGTATCATTTTCCTCGTAGATTGTAAGTTTTGGCAAGTCTTCTAGTTTGTTAAAATGTCTAATAACTTCAACTAGATTGTCAACCAAGAATCTTGATAAGAAAAATTATGTGCGTGGAAGTTCAAGACAAAAAAATTCTTAGAGGGCAAAGGTGTTTGGAATTACATTAAAGGAGACATTGCAATAGCACCTAAAGTTTGTGCACAAAATGCTACTACAGAATAGTTAAAGGCTAAGAAAGATTGGGAGTACACACAAACTAAAGTCATGTATTGGCTATCTGTCAATGTTACAAATAGGATGATGGGCTATTTGCATGAAACTGAAATCCCCACTATTGTATGTAAGAATTTGATAAGCTTGCTTGAAGTAAATATAAAGGCCAGAAAGCTGCATCTCAAGTCAGAGAGCTGAACCAAGTGAAAAGAGGGAACCTGTCCATTAATGATTATACCTTGAAGAATAATAATATTATGGAAGCTCTTGGATCTATCAATGTGGTAGTTGATGATGATAATGTTGTGCGTGCATGGTTAAATGGACTTGGAGACAAATACAAGAGCTTTAGGTCATCTATGAAAATGAGGAATGATATCCTTGATTTTGCAGACTTGATATCTATGCTAATCCTTGAGGAGAAGAACCTTTGCTTGGATTCCTCTTTTTCTCAAAGTAAAAACAATTCTAAATATGTGTCTTACTCTATTAATAGAGGTAGAGATCATGACAGAGGCCAAGGTGATGGTCATGGTTAAGGTTAAAGTGCAGAGCAAAATAGAGGAGGACAGTCCCAAGGAAGGGGGAGTCAAAGAGGACAAGTTGCAAATTCTACTAAGTTGCAGAATTTTGGTGATAACAGAGAATGCCAGCATTGTGTTAAAAAAGCTCATATTTTTAGAGATTACTTCAAAAAGAAGGCTAAAAATAGAAATGAAAAAATTAGTAAGGTTTGTAATAGCAAAAACATTGGTGAAAAAATGGAGCACTTTACGAATACTGTGACTATTGATGTTTCATCAAAGAATAATATATGATATGTCAATTCTAACCACATGGCTTCTCATGGAGAGTGGCTTAGAAGGTGCAAAGTCCAAAGTCTCTAGGCTATGTGGAGACAGGGGATGATACAACTCACCCTATTACTCATGTTGAAAATATTCCTTTGAGTATGCATGATGGAAAAACTAAGTACTTGGCTAATGTGCTGCATGTACCAAATATTACCAAAAATTTGATTTCTATTGTGGTCAGATGGTAGAATAGGGATTGCAGGTTTAATTCACATCTATGTTTGTTATGTAAAATATCTAAAAAATGATTGCAAGTTGATTGCAAAAGGGAAACATGCTAGCACAATGTTTACTCTTGATGTAAATCTTCCTAAAATGGATGCTGCCATTTTTGCACAAGGTTCAAGTATTGTGATTGACATTGAAATTTGGCATAAGAGAATTGGTCATTTGAACATGTAACAACTAAAAGACACGTAGTCAAAATAGATTGTGGATGGCTTGCCTAAGTTTATAGTTGATAGGATACAAAAAGTATGTGAAACATGTCAACTTGGGAAGCAAGCAAGGCATGCATTTCCACATGAAAAGCATGTATGCAAGAAGCCACTTGAATTAATATATTCTAATGTATGGGGTTCTACAAAGACTACAACATTGAGTGGTTTTAGGTATTATGTTTCCTTCATTGATGATCATACTCATAAAGTATGGGTTTACATCATGCATGAGAAAAATGAGGTGTTTACTCACTTTAAAAGCTTTAAGGCATATTAAATGCCCAAGGTCAGATGGAGGGGGAGAATATTTCTCAAATGAGTTTTCTAAATTTTTGCAAAGAAATGGTATACATAGTAGTATATATGTAGATATACTCCACAACAAAATGGAGTTATTGAGCAAAAAAGCAAGCATATTACAGAGGTGGCTCGTGCATTGATGTCAGAAAGAAACTTGCCTCATTACTATTGGGACAACTGAAGTAATTGCTACTGCTATATACATTATGAACAGGACACCCACTGCTGCTATACATGGTATGACATTTGAAGATAAGTTTATAGGAAAAAGGGAAAATCTCTCCTATCTAAAGGTATTTGGATGTATTTATTATGTGCATATTCCTAATGAGTTGTGCAGTAAATTGGATCCCAAAGCAAAAATTTGTGTATTTGTTGGATATTCTCTTGATCAGAAAGGATATATATGTTACAACCTTGTTACACATGAGTCGAGAGTTAGCAATGACATTTTTTTTGATAAAATGAGTAGTTGGTATAGTAATGTGCAGAATGCAATTGGGATTGATGAGCATGCGAGTGTGGCTATGTAAAAAACAAGTCAACAATCACAAATATTGAGTGGACCACAAGAGTCTCCTAGTCATGATTCTGTTGATAGACCTTGGAGTGGAAAATTGAGGTCACCGATTACTCCACCAACTACATCACAAATATCAAGAAAAGGTAAAGAGAAGGTTGGGAACTCACCTATTCTGAGATAGATGTGTCATCAAGTTTCTCCTATGTTGATGGTGATTCAGATGGCGCAGATGGTTTTGAGGAGAGCTTGGATGAGGAGTTTGGGATTCCATCTATTAAAACACCTAGTGTGTAGAAGGCACAAGAGGATGCTAAGGTAGCTACGAGTGATCAAGGTCCACACAAGAGGTCACGTAGAGTGAGAAAGCCAATCGACATATGATAGCTATGTAACTCATCACTATGCATACATGGCTAAGATTATGCAGGATGTGGAACCCAATTGTTTTGAGAATGCATTGGGTAATGAGTATTGGGATCATGCTAGGGATGAAGAAACGCCCTCACTTATGGATAATGACATGTGGGAGTTAGTGCTCTTACCTAAAGGAGAGAAAACTATTGGCTATAAATGGATTTACAAGGTCAGGTGGATCTATTGAGCACTATAAGGCACGGTTGATTACCAAAGGATATGCATAGACTCGTGATACTAATTATGAGGAGATCTTTGCTCCAATGCCTAAAATGGCCACTATAAAGGCTGTCACAGTAGTGGCTACATCAAAAGGTTGGATCATGCATCAAATGGATGTTAATAATACCTTCTTATAGGGGGAGTTGCAAGAGAAAGTTTATGTGGAGCAATGACCTAGTTATGAGAATCATCCAGATCATGTAAGTAGGCTTCGTAAGGCTTTTGTATGGGCTGAAGCAAGTAGCTAGGGCATGATATGACATGCCTTGTCAGCATTGGATTTCACAGAGCATAGGTTGATCACTCACTCTATGTATGTGAGAGTGATATAGATATTGTGGTCATTACTATATATGTGGATGATTTGATCATTGCGGGTGATACTAAGATGAAGATTGACAATGTGAAGGATCTTCTCAAGGTTGAATTTCATATGAAGTTTTTAGAAGAGCTGTACTATTTTTTCGATATAGAGATTATCAGGACTCTAGAGGGTATATGGTTGTCATAGAGATAATATGCATTCGATATATTGAAGAAGTATGGTATGGTTGATTGCAAGCCTATCTCTATACCTTTGGATGTTAATGCTAAGTTTAGTGCACATGAGGGTGACTTGATTGAGGATGTCACTATGTATTGAAAGATTGTGGGTAGGCTTATCTATTTGATGATTAGAAGGCTAGACCTAAACAACATGGTTGGTTTGGAGAGCCAATTTATGCACTTCCATAGGAACCACATTTAGATGCAATGCGGCACACATTATGTTATGCCAAGTTCACATTGGACTATGCCTTATTCTATGGTGTGTAGGTGTATCATTAGACTTGCATGGTTACACAAATGTAGATTGGGATGGTAGTATTTCAGACAAGATATTTACTTGTAGTTTTACATTCTCCTTTGGTAGTGGTGTTATTACTTGGAGGAGGAGCAAGAAATAGTCGATGGTTGCTTTGTCTAGTACAGAGATAGAGTATAGAGGTGCTACAATTGTAACATGTGAGGTAGCTTGGTTACACAAGCTACTTGGTAATTTGGGGATGCAGGTGGATAAGAAGGTTATTATCTATTGTGATAACCTTAGTAGCATTCAATTGGCTAGGAACTTAGTCTATCATGCGCGGACTAAACACAAAGAGATCCATTACCATTTATTTAGGAGCGGATTCTAGCAGGTGGTATTCACTTGGTTTATGCTAATATAGAGGATCAAATTGCTGATATTGTTGCCAAGGCCTTGGGATTTGAAAATCTTTGATGCTTAAAGACTATGCTTGGAGTTCACGAGCTCATGCTGAGCTTGAGAAAGAATGTTGAGACGTCGAGCTTTACATGAGCTGGCATCCACTACGTATCTTGGTGATGTGGCATGATATTATTCACTGCCATGTTAGGTGACCGATAGGAGGATACACCAATGATTCTACAACTAGATTACACCCATGTAGTCCATCCTTGGTTATGTCACATTTATTATGCCACCTCTTCCTTTCTAGCATGTTTACACTTAGTGATCGTGTATACATGCATTGTGGTATTTTCATATTAGTCTTTTATCATATTATAGACTTAGTTCTTTTGTGTGGAGGAAGAAGAAGAAGATTTCAACCCTATCTCTCTATGTTCTCAAGTCTCCATTGATTTTGTGTGTGTGCTCTTGAGTGCTTCACCTCTCTCCCCTCTTGTTTATTTTCAACACAAAAAGATACTAAGTCTAACTCATACATATAGTGTATGAAAGTAGGTCACTAATTGACCAAACACCTCTAACCTAAGTTAAGTCTAACCAACTCATTATTATGGCACACAAGACAATGACAACTAGCCTGCAACTATACAACTAAGTTGGTGTAAATACTGAGCTTGACTCTCAACAGGCAAATGAAAACACCTCTAAGCCGGGTAGTACCAAGTTACGGACATGGGCCCTTGACCCCACTTTGATCCTGCTATTCTTGCAAGCACATGAGCACATCAATTCTATGACTCACAAAGGGCTCCAGGTGCTTTTCTATGCTTTTTCTTTTCTTCTCTCTCTTGACTAGTTGTAATGGGTCTTATTTCATTAAGTTGAGACTACAAAAAGCCTAGGTTCTTTCTCAAGAACTTTTGTCTCATGAGTCTTAGCTGAAGTGTATTTGTACCTAAGTTCATATATCCTTGCACGGAGCTATTACAATGAGTGTTCATTGAAAGTAAAAGTTATGCATTGGAGTAAAATAAAGAAAAAGATCGTGCCTAGACAATGCATAATAAAGTGTTGAATCATTTACGGAAATAGCTTGCAATGTAAAGAGAATACTAGAGACATAATACTTCTTTTTTTGGGAGTTAAGTACGAGAAGAATGACATGCATCACTTTGTTACTGCACTCTAAGGAAAAATAAGATGTTATGGATTATACCTACTTGCAAAGTATCCAAAGGACATTGTTTGGATTGTTGAATTGGTTTTAGGATAGGGCTTATTGCTTTGGGAAAGAAATGGTTTTGTAGCTAAGGATCAGTTAGTTGACTCATATAGAATAATCAATGTGATTGTTGATTTTGATACTATGGAAAATGAATGTTTTCCTAGTTATTGATGATAGGCTAATTGCCTTGGTTGTGTGTTTGTATAAAAGTTATTGTGCCCTCATAGGCAGATTTCTAGATGGACTAAACCTCCCCCAAAGTTAATGGAAAAAGCCCTTCACCAAGGGGTTGTTTGACTATGTTGGAGGCTAATACATGCCCTAGATGTGAAAGGTCTCTTTGTAGGTAGGGCATTGGGCTAAGAGGTGACAAGGGTGATAGGGGGGCTCTAGCCATAAATCCCTTGGGTCAGCCTAACCCCTATGAGACTAGGATGACTTCTTGAAAGGCCATTATGTTAAATAAGAATGGATTAATGGATCATGTGCTTGAGATTCAGATAGAGTCCCATATTAAGGGACCAAATTCTGGGCTGGCATTGGGCGTTGAAGAAGGTGCAAAATAAATATCCTTGTTTTGCATCTGTTTTCAAAAGAATGTTTGACATTGTCTTTGTGTTGTAGATTAACTTGTGTGAACAAGCCTAGTGCTTAATTGGTTAATTAAAGAACCTATCTTTGCATGTCAAATATAAATGTGTTAAGATAATTTGATAACTAAAACACACTCCAAAGGAAAGTGGGAGGACAGAATCTCCAACATGGTTGTCCTACGGATAGGTGGTCTTGGTAAGCTGACACTTTTCCTTCAAGGCACTAGATTTAGGAAGTGACCGAATGCTTGGTTTCTTAGTTGGAACACACACATTGATGCTCGTGGGATAAGGCTAGACACTTTGCTTGCATGGTAGACTTAGGGAACATAGTATGTTGATAGCAAATGTGAAAGGCACGATCAAAGAAGGTCAAAGTAAAGTGAAAGCTAAAGTATCGATTACATAGATGGCAGCAGATGATTATTTTTAGAGTGCTTTAGTGTATTATTTTTGGGGACTTGCATTATTTTCATACTTCATGGATACATTATATTCATGGTTGTATTATTTAGTGAGATCTCACTCCCGTAGACATTGTGTTTATAACTAGTATCATGTTCCTTGCACCTACAACTATTGTGTGGGTTGCATACATAGATTTGTAACTAGAATCATGGAGGCTAGGTCTATTTAGATTAAGGATAAAGTATACTTTAAGGAAGGATCACTCTAGATCCCACAAAATATGCAAGAGATCCTAGTGTATCTCATTTTATCATCATCTTAGCTAAAATTTATACTCTAATACCACATGAGACATACTTCAAGCATACTTTAAGGAAGGATTGACCTAGATCCCACACTAAGCTAATTCAATAAATATAAATACATTAACTTGAAAACTTTAGTTCTTATGATCAATGGATTAATGTCAGGATAATATTTAGGATTTCATTAGCTAACTCTTGAAATGTGAGGTGCTTTAAACAATGTACACCGTGTCTTGTGGATCAAGTAATTTCCGATTTCATTGTAATGTTACCTTGGTTAATTTCAAGGCTATTCTTAGACCTGAATGGAAGCAAAAATTTGAAAATTGCAAGGTGGAAATTACTTGGTAGATGCTGAGAAAGTTAGGCACATAGAGAAGGATGTAGAGAGAGCTAAGATCCTTGAGGAACTTAAATTGATTGAAGTCTTTTGGTTCTTTGAAACAAGAGACTTTCAAGCTCTTATTTGTGTAGGTGGTCAATTGACCAATCAAAATCAATATACATATTTGCAACTCACAAAAGTTGTAGATCCTAAGTGTATCGAAATATGACCCCATAACTCTTTTGTACCCAATCTAAAGATATCAAGTTCTCTTGACTATCCCTTTACAATCATTGATGTAAAGAGAGTTCCTCCCCATAAATACATTATTGAGCCTAGTTAAACCATTGCTAATACTTCACTTGAATATAATTTTAGGCTAACCAATGCCTTGTAAGCAAAGAGATTTAAAAAAAAAGTGTGCAATCTGAGCCAATCCTTCCTTGAAGTATGCTTGGCCAATTATTTCTAGATTTTAAGCCTGGTCCTTCAATATGAGTTGCTTCAATTATTTTAAAAAGGCCCAAGAGAGGGCACAAACCCTAATTCATAATTGGACACCCTAAAACACAAAGTGAGGTGCAAACCCTAAAACACAAACAAGGCGCAACCCTAGAGATGTGGCCTAACCTCAACCATAATCTTGGTCTATATAAGGATGGGAAGTTCAATTATATTTATTCTTTTGGTGCATGCATGCTGTGGAAGCTCTGTCAATGCAACTGTTGAATCTTTCTATTCTCTTCGTCCATTCTATCATTTTGAATGTTGACATCAAATGTGAAACATAAGGCTAAAGAAGGCAAAGCAAAGTGAAAGTTAAAGTGTCAGATTTATTTGATGGTGGACTGTTATTTTTGGAGGCCTTTAGTGTATTATTTTTTGACACTTGTATTATTTTTGTACTTCATGGATACATTATATTCATGATTGTATTATTTTATGAGAGTCGATCTATGCACATTGTTTTTATCACCATTATTTCATTTGTCGCATCCACAATTGTTGTGTGGGTTGTGCACATGGATTTGTGACTAGAATGGCATAGACTAGTCTATTTAGGTTAAGGTCAAAGCCTGCTTGAAAGAAGAACCATCCTAGATCCCACAAAGTGGGTAGGACACCCAAGAGAGGGTGTAAACCCTAATTTACAATTGTGGACACCCTAAAACACAAAAGGGACACAAAGTGGGGTGCAAAGCCTAATATGCAAATGGAGCAACACCCTACAGAAGTGACCTAACCCCAACCCTAATCATGGTCTATATATGGGTGGGAAGTCTTAGTTTTATTTATCCTTTCGGTGCATCCATGATGCTTAAGCTTTTTCAATGCAACTATTAAAGCTTTCTATTCTCTTCTTCAATCCTATCATCTTGCTTCCATTATCAAGAATAACTAAGAGAGAGTATGTGAGAGGTGTGTTGAGCGAGGGATTGAGGGAAAGTGAAGCTCTACATCTTCTTCTTCCTATTCATGGTAAGAGGATGGAGTTTAAAGTTGTATATGAGGTTGTGAGATTGCAAGAGAGTGAGAGATTTGGTGAGGTGAAGCTCTTCTCCATCTTCTTTCTCTCTTTCTTATTTTCTATCTTCTTCTCTCATTGTTGGTATCCTTAGTAGTGGATATGAAAGAGCAATGACATCAAATTGTGTTGTCTGGCTCATGGAACCATCTTCAAGCCTTCAAGCTTTCGAAATACAATGCAAAAATGTAAGATAGGTGAGTTCATTACAACTTGAAGCTACTCTTGTGTTCTTACTTTCTTGGGAGAGAGAGTAGGATACATAATTAGTTAGAGGAGAGTGTCGAGAGACAAGGTAAGAGATTGTCACTGAAGTGAGTTGTAGCTTCTGAAATAATAGAAATCTATCCAATGGCTCGATTGTTATGCATTTAGCCCAACATTTTGGTTCGTGCAACCACCAAGGTTCTCACATTCCTATTGTATAGTAGAATAGGAGGCTTGGCTATGTGTGTGGATGGGATATTTGGGGGATTGATTGTTTGTGCTCATGACTTGGATACTTCAAAACCCATATGACTAGTTTAGAAAAGGCCGAATTGGAAGGAACTGGCTCATTGGATTGAGATTGAAAATTAGACTAGAAGAAAATATGGAACTCAAACTCAAAAACATAATAAAACTCACAAAACAACAAAAAAACACACAAAATGTAAAACACAAAACTCAAAACTCTTCTTGCTCATAGACAACTAGAGCACTTCAAGGCCTCGGATACAAGCTCCACCTGCTTTCGTTGTATGTGCTTGTGCAATGGTAAGGTAATCCCCTCTCCTCCTGCGAGTGGAGCCCTAACCCTCACCCCTTCCCTACAATTCCTACCTCTTCTCTAAACTAGGAAACTTTACAACCCAGCCTAGTACAATGGATGATCCAACATTTCTAGACTCTCTTCCAAGTTATGCTCATGAGTCATTGGATGACTACCAACAAGCTACATGCTTTGATCGTGCACATCTCTCACATGTAGACCTAAAAGCAAAACTCATGGCCCTTAAAGGTTAGGGAACACCAATAGTTTTAGCAAGATTCTTGAACACACAGTGGATACAAAGTAAGAAATTTTAACCATGAAATTTGAGTTGGAAGAGATTAAGAGCATGCTGTTGAATGCAGGAACATCAAGCTCACCTATTGACACCCTAATAGACCTCATTCAATGTAGACTCTTTGAGTGCATGCATTTTCTCACCATAGAAGCTCAGATGGCCCAAACATTACTGATAGGTATAGGCAACACATCTACCCAACAAGACCAAACTAAAGTGCCATTGGTGGCCAAATAACTTGACAATTATTAGGCCAGAGATGACCCATGTAGTTTCATAGAGCAATTCGAGCAAGTTTATTAGGCCAATAACCTTACTAGAGATATTAATCAAGCTTAAGCCTTTGGGCTCTACATGGGCGAGAAGGATCATACTTGGTTTATTGGCCTTGATGTAATTGAGAAGGCTTTCTTTGCAGCCCTTAAGAATCGCTTCATTAAGAGATTTGTAGAAGTAGGCTATAGGGATAATCTCATTGTCCACCTCATGAATATTGAATATCGAGAACATGAGAGTATGAGGGATCGTATATCCAAATTGTGAGGATTATACAAACGTATACCACACTTGCAAAGAAATGAGGCACCAAAGCAATCACAAAGCTTTCATTAAGGGAATCCATGATCATGATTTTTTTTTCAAATACCTCTATTTGAACATTGATCATTATTTGGTAACAAGATCCTCCACTTAAGAGGTACCTTATCACATATTGCTATATACTTTTATATGGATGTTTGTGAATATCCATACTTTTTCTCTACAGAAATAGGCATTTTAGATGATTAAAACTCAATTTTCAACATTAGGTGATCAGCTAAAAAATATCCTACTTTGATTTGTTCATGGACCCATATTTTCAGCCTAAAAATGAAAATTTACCTAAAAGAAAAACATTATCCCCATGATGAAAATATCTATGAAGCATTGGCTAGCAAATCTATTCTTGATAGTACTAAACTCAATGGAGTCTTAGATGAAGCAATCTGAATAGAAAACCTACAAATAAGGAGAGAACTTGATCCTAATCTAGTAGAGGAAAACTTGAGATAAGAAACACCCAAACTCATAATCTCATAGCAAATGTGATGAAACAATAAGAAGAGCTCTTGAAAATGATTGCCAACAAAGTCGATTGTATTGACAAAATCTATAGTGCATCCATTGTAGTGGTGATCACTTGCCATCAAAATGCTCTCAAGAGAATAGGGCATGCACAAATTTTGGGTGGTTTGGTCATGAGATGACTACTTGAAGAGCCCCTAGGTGGCTTCCGTATGCTGCACCATATGGAAATCAAGGGCTCTTATACCCTAGATCACAATAACTAGCTCTACTTGCTCCCCTAGATCAAATACATGCAACTCTTAGAGTTGACATCAACCCATTTGGCATCCCAACACCCTTATGTCCAATCATCACTCACCCATCTAGTGATACCCTAGTGCACTACATGAAAGAGCTCACTGAGGATGAGGACTCTACCAACCCATATGTCTCTTATGATGAGGAAGGAAATATGGTGCTCATGGATTACAAACCAATTCCTATCATGATGTTAGAAAGAGGTAGAGGATATGGCAGGATGCAACCTTGAGAAACTCTTGCATGTTGGGGACTTGTGACCAACTTGATTACATCTCCACTCAATGGCCTCAAAACAAGAACAACCAAAGGACAATGAATTTGAGCAAATGTGTCTTGAATGAAGCATTACTCACATGTATTCTAACTACCCAAAGAGGAAAGCTAGCTCCAACAAATCTATAGTACTCATTGTACCCTTAAGTCTCTTTGCAATGGAAGTGCTAAAAAATGAGGATGTGATTCCCATTTTGATTAATGTCATTACTAGAGATCAAGTTAAGCAAGGCATAGTCAATATCCCTGGCCTATGTTTGGCAATTGGCTCTATAATTGGAAAGAAAAATGCTAAGAAGAAAGCAAAGCACATGGCTCTCAAGCTCAAAAGCGAGGAAGCAACCTCATTTTTTGCAGTTGCTTCAAGTGCTTAGCAAGATACCTCTACTCCACACAATGAAATGGCGACCTCAACCAAATTAGATGAATGCTTGACTCCAAACATCAACTTAAGTTGATTAGCAAGGTGAAGTGTAGGAATCGATTAGGCATGGAGATCGAGGTAGACTGTTGTATGCGCAGTGAGAGATAGAGAAAGAGAGAGTGAGAGCAAGCAGTGTAGAGTGTGAGCACGTTTTTGGTACAATGACGAGGGTACAACTTTAGGTTTTAGATAGATATATATATGAAAGTACAATGTGTAAAATATTACACGGCGCAGCGAACAGAATCTGAGAAAGAGATAGAGAGTACACAACAGATAAGAGGAGAATCAGTAAATTCTTTAACTCCAAACAACTGATACAAAGATGGCTCCGTCCACCCGTCCGCTTCCACTGTGTGAAGCTTAGATGGCGATCTAGACAGAAGATAGGTGAAGAGCTTAAGGCTAGCTAGAATAACAACTCTGACTAGGTGAAAGATGGCTGCGAAGGGGTTTAGCTTTTATAGCTCGCGAAGGTCATTAGGTCGGCCTGCTGACCGCGACCTACCAGAGCCTCCACTAGTCGGCCAGGGAATATTCCAGGGAATATTCCCTTTACCATCGGGCCGGCGGCGCTGCCCCCGGACCATCGCCAGGGGGGTTGCTGGCCCCCCTAGGACCCCCCAGCCAGGGGCCGCTTCCACGGCCCCCGGACCCCACAATAGGGGCCCCTTTTAACTCCCTTACACCGCAACTCGATGCAATGCGCCTCAAGTTGCTACCAGCTTAACCACTCCGTCTAACCCAAAGATTAGACCCACAACAGTCACCTTTTTGCCATCCGGTCACATAGACCTCATCTGATATACAAGTCAGGACTCAACCAATGTCCGGGCTCACATTTGGCTTCTCCTCATAATGGGGGCCTTACAACTTTGAGCACCATGGATCATTGGTAGCACCTAATGAGGGTGGGGCATTGATCATATCTAACACCCCCCCTCAATGTCCACCCATAGGTGAACTATCTCCTCGGCCCAATGCCGAGTCTCTGAAGATGAACTTGAAGCAGATCCTTTGTAAGTGCTTTGGTGAAGATATCTGCTCCATTCTCCTCTATTGGACAGTAGACCAATTCCACTATCCCATCCTCCATCAAATCACGCACATAGTGATACTGGATCTCTATATGTTTGGTGCGTGCATGAAACACTGGATTTTTGGCAATGGCGATGCAACTCTGATTGTCACATCTCAGCACAGTTGGTTCTTCATCCTGCACTCCCATATGCCATAGAATCCTTCTTAGCCATACGGCCTCACATGCAGCAAAACAAGCTGCCTTGTACTCTGCTTCGGTAGAAGACAATGCCACTATTGGTTGCTTCTTACTAATCCAAGAGAAAATTCCTGAACCCAAAGAGAAACAATAACCAGAAACTGACTTCTTGGAATCAATGTCTCATGCCCAATCTGAGTCACAGTTCCCCACAAGAGAAGTTCCGAAACTGTATGTGATACCATAGTCAAGAGTTTTCTTCAAGTATCTGAGCACCCGCATCCCAGCCTTCCAATGACTCTCATGAGGTTTGTTTGAGAACCTGCTCAAAACACCAACAGCAAAACTGATATCTGGTTTGGTGTTACACAAGTAGATCAGACTGCCGACCAACCTCCTATACCTCCCAATGTCTGCTAGTGCTGATGTATCCTCGACGGATAACTTTGCATTCACTTCCATAGGTGTAGCTATCTCCTTGCACTCGGTCATGCCAAATGCCTTCAAGATCTCCCATGCATACTTCTTCTAAGAGATGAAGATCTTTCCTGGCTCTTGCCAGACTTCAATCCCCAAACAATAGTGCAGCAAGCCCAAGTCTGTCATTTCAAACTCAGAACTCAAAGCCTTTCGAGTTTGGTTGATCATATCTTCATAGTCACCTGTAATAAGAAGGTCGTCCACATATAGGACAATCACTATAGACTTTTTACCATCCCTGTAAACATACAAGTTAGCATCTGAGGCACATCTTTTGAAGTTTAGGTTTAAAAAGAACCTATCTATCCGTTGGTACCATGCTCTGGGGGCTTGTTTCAGCCCATACAATGCCTTCTTCAGTTTACACACTTTGTTCTCAGAATGGGGGGCCTCAAACCCTGGTGGCTGAGCCACGTACACCTCCTCCTTGAGGTCACCATTTAAGAACGGGGACTTAACATCCATTTGGTACACTGGCCACTTCTCATGGGCAGCCACTGCAAGTACTGTGCGAATAGTGGTCATTCTGGCAGTTGGGGCAAATGACTCTTGAAAATCAAACCCTTCAACTTGTGAAAATCCTTGGGCAACTAGTCTAGCTTTGTATTTTTCTAAGGTACCATCAGCCTTGTACTTTACCTTCTAGATCCACTTGGTGCCAATAACCTTCCGCTTTGTTGGTCGATCCACTAGCTCCCAAGTGTCATTCTTCATTATGCTGTCATACTCCGCCTGCATAGCAGCCTTCCATGATGGATCTGCAAGTGCTTCTTCTAAGTCAGTTGGCTCCTTTACTTCTCTCATAATCTCAACCATCAAGGCCATATTGACTATATGAGCAGAAGCCCTCCTTTGCTCCTCTATTCTCTGAGACCTCCTTGGTCCGTCTGCCTTCTCCTCAACAGATGTAGGCATAGGATTATTGTGGTCATAGAGCTGCTTCACCCAGCGTGGCAATGGCTTTTCCGGTGGGGTGATGTCAGGTTGGTGAACTTTTTCCTCATCATCTGAAGATGATGCTTCCTCCTCCTTAAAGATAGGGATAGCTCTCGGGACAGGTTCATAGTGGACTACTTCTTCGCTTGATGATAAAGTGGAAGAACTTGCCTTCTCCTCCTCCACTGTATGCGGCTCCTCCTTGAACACCAGATCACGGCTCGCGATGATCTTCTTTGCCTCTTGGTCATATAATTTGTAAGCCTTCTGCTCATCATTATAACCCAAGAAGATACATTTTCTGCTTTTTGGTTGTAACTTGTTAGTCTTCTCATCTGGAACATGTGCATAACATTCACATCCAAAAATTCTGAAATGTGAGACAGATGGTTTCTTACTAGTGTAAGCCTCATGAGGTGTTTTTCCCTTGAGAGCCTTTGTATAGCTCCGATTTAGAATGTAGACTGTAGTATTAACAGCTTCAGCCCAAAAATGGTTAGGCAATCCCTTGCCCTTTAGCATGCATCTTGCCATCTCCACAATGGTGCGATTCTTGCGTTCCACAACACTGTTCTGCTGAGGTGTGTGAGGCGTCGTCAATTGACGCTTGATCCCTTTGCTCTTGCAAAAGCCTTCAAACTCCTTTGAGTTGAACTCACCACCACCATCTGTTCTAAATTTCTTCACACTTTTCCCTGTTTCATTCTCAACAAGTATTAGCCATTCTTTAAACTTACCAAAAGCTTGAGCCTTATCACGAAGGAAGTACACCCACATCTTCCTACTGTAGTCGTCGACAATCAACATAACATAAGAAGATCCCCCCAAGGCCTGTGTAGGCATCTTACCACACAAGTCAGCATGCACCAACTCTAGAGGAGCATGTGCTCTATTCTTGCTTTCTTGTGGAAATGCCTTTCTCTGTTGCTTGCCCATCATACAAGCTTCACATGGTTCCTTCAATTCAATTATTGTAGGTAGGTGAGCAACCGTACCTTGCTTTTGCATCTCCTTCAATGCTGCAAATCCGATGTGTCCAAACCTTTCATGCCAAAGCTTACTTGTGCCCACTCCAGCGGTGGCTGTAAGAGCACTTAGCTCATACAGGTTGTTCCTTCTTTCTCCTTTGCCAACAGTTGTGCCAGCACTATCAATAATTTCTACACCTGTCTTCTTGAACCTCACTTCATGACCAAGATCAGTTATGGCAGCAACTGATAAGAGATTTCTCCTGATTTCGGGAACATACAACACATTTGAAAGCTTTTTGACTTCACCATTTGCAGCAACAAAAGAAATAGTACCTGTGCCCGCAGCAGGGCATTTAGCATCATTTCCAACCGTCACAGTGATGGATTCTTGTAGAGGCTGCATAGAACTGTATAGACCTTTCTTGTTGGTCATGTGACGGGAGGCCCCACTATCCAACACCCAAGAGTCAGTGGTAGATTCTTCTTGTGCCGAGGAGCACACTTCCTCAATGGTCGCCATGAATAATTCCAACTCTGCTTCAGCCGTATTGGCTGTCTCTTTCCCTTTACTTTTAAGGGTACCATTCTTTTCATCTGCCTTCTTGACATGACAATCTGCAATTGCATGTCCTTTCTTCTTACAGTAGAAGCACTCTCCTTGAAACTTCTTCTTGCCGCCCTTCTTCTTTTTGTCACCATCATTTTTGGTGGAGGAAACACCTTTGACTTTTGCATTGGCAGAGAATGCAGCATCTCCATTGTTGCTTCCTTCTCGGGCTTTCAGCCTCAACTCCTCCTCCATTAATAATGCACAAAACTCCTCAAAAGTCAAAGCTTGAGGTCTCACCTGAGTATTAAGGGCAGTTACTAGTCCATCAAACTTTTGTGGACAAATCCGAAGACACCTCCGAGCTAGCTCTTCGCTAGTCTTTTGTATCCCAGCACCAGCCATCTGGTCGCGCAGATTCTTAATCCGAGTGATGAATGCTTCAACCGTCTCTCCTTCAGTAAACTTCTCCGCTGCTAGTTGATTCTCCAAGTTTTGAATCCTTGTTTGGTTTCTTGTTTCATACTGACTCCTTAGTACATTCCAAGCCTTTGACGCTTTGGTTGTATGTTGAATCAAAGTCAAAACACTGTCAGAACAGCTTGTAACTAAGGCACACAATGCATCTGCATTCCTTCGTTTCCAAGCTCGTAGAAGATCTGCATTCAGAGGAATCATCACACTAGGATTTGATGGGTCGGGGGTAGGCTGTGGTTCTGCATCAGTCCCCAGCACAGTCTCCAGAAGCTCATAAGAATCAAGGATAGTTGTAATTTTGAACTTCCACAAGGTGTAGTTTGTACCATCTAACTTGCCTTCCCTGAAGGTTGGTGGACGAATCCTCAGTGTTTGAATAGCCGGTACAGCAGCACCACCTCCTGCACCGCTTCCTGATGCGCTAGAACCGCTTCCCGGAGTTGACATAGTTTCTCTTTCCTTTTGAAGCCTTTGACTCTTGCACGCTCTCCGATCTCTAGAGCCCCCTGGGCTCTGATACCATGTAAAATATTACACGGTGCAGCGAACAGAATCTGAGAAAGAGATAGAGAGTACACAATAGATAAGAGGAGAATCAGTAAATTCTTTAACTCCAAACAACTGATACAAAGATGGCTCTGTCCACCCGTGCGCTTCCACTGTGTGAAGCTTAGATGGCGATCTAGATAGAAGATAGGTGAAGAGCTTAAGGCTAGCTGGGATAACAACTCTGACTGGGTGAAAGATGAGTGAAAGAGGGCTGCGAAGGGGTTTAGCTTTTATAGCCCGCGAAGGTCGTTAGGTTGGCCTGCTGACCGCAACCTACCATATGAGCCTCCACTAGTTGGCCAGGGAATATTCCCTTTACCATCAGGCCGGGGGCGCTGCCCCCGGACCATCGCCAGGGGGGCCGCTGGTCCCCCTGGGACCCCCCAGCCAGGGGCCGCTTTCGCGGCCCCCGGACCCCACAATAGGGGCCCCTTTTAACTCCCTTACACTGCAACTCGATGCAATGCGCCTCGAGTTGCTACCAGCTTAACCACTCCATCTAACCCAAAGATTAGACCCACAACAGTCACCTTTTTGCCATCCGGTCACATAGACCTCATCTGATATACAAGTCAGGACTCAACCAATGTCCAGGCTCACATTTGGCTTCTCCTCATAATGGGGGCCTTACAACTTTGAGCACCATGGATCATTGGTAGCACCTAATGAGGGTGGGGCATTGATCATATCTAACACAATGTGCTAAGGGTGCGTTCACACACATGCACATATAAAAGGCATGATGGACCTTTATTTCCAACAACCTCCCACCTAAAAGCAATGTGCCTTAAGAGGAGAAAAGAATCAGCTAAGTCTAGGTATGTACAAAGTTGAAATACATATATTTATCCAATTCCCATCATTTGTTGGCAATGAGCAATCCGCTCTGCTGGAAGACCCTTTGTGAGAAGGTTTGCAGGATTATCATATGTATGCACTTTGACAAGCTCAATGCTCTTGATGTCAAGTACATCTCTAATGAAGCAGTACTTCACATGTATGTGCTTTGTCTTTGCATGAAAAACGGGATTCCATGCTAGCATGATAGCACTCTGACTATCACAATGGGGAACAAGTAACTCTATGATGCCAAGCTCTCCCACCAGACGTGAAAGCCATAAAGCCTCCTTGCATGCCTTAGTGGCAGCCACATACTTTGCCTCTGTAGTAGACAATGCAACACACTTTTGTAGCCTAGAGATCCAAGAGACTGCTCCTCCTATGAAAGTAAACACATACCCAGAAGTGGACTTCCTACAGTCCGCATGACCATCATAGTCTACATCTGTAAAGCCAACAACATATGCTTTCTGCTTTCCAAAGTAGATGCACAACTCCTTTGTGCCTTTGAGGTATCTCATAATACCTTTCACTGCATCCCAATGCTTCTTGCCACGGGTTGCCACGTATTTGCTAACCACTCCCACTACAAAGGCAATGTCAGGACATGTAGCAACCATGGCATACATTAAACTGCCAAAACAGCTAAAGCATATGGTATCTTGGCCATTTCAACCTTCTCATCATCAGACGTAGGGCTGTCTTCTGCACTAAGGCAATGGAACCCCAATTGTTTCCCCCCCCTCCATATTGAATCGCTGCAAAACTTTGGAGATATACTCCTGCTGAGATAGATAAAGTAAGCCTTTTGATCTTTCTCTGAGTATTCGCATGCCAAGTATGTGATTCGCATCACCAAGATCCTTCATGTCAAAGCTGCCATGAAGACTTTGCTTCAGTGAGTCAAAGGCATGAGTATCCCTACCAGCAATCAGCATGTCATCAACATACAAAACCAAGATAATCAGGCTGCCATTTGCTACCTTCTTGGTGTACAAGCAATGATCCACTTGACTTCTATGAAAGCCTTGGGACTGCATGAATGTATCAAATTTATGATACCATTCTCTTGGTGCTTGTTTCAGCCCATATAAACTTCTTTTGAGTTTACATACCATTTTTTCCTTCCTTTGTTCAACAAACCCTTCAGGCTGCTGCACATATATGTCTTCATGCAGATAACCATGTAAAAACGTAGTCTTTACATCCATCTGTATGAGCTCCATATCCTCAACTGCAACCAAGCCCAAAATGGTTCTCAATGTAGTCATCTTGACTACATGAGAGAAAATCTCATCAAAATCAATTCCATGTTCCTGCTTATACCCCTTTGCAACCAATCTTGCTTTGTACTTGGGTGAAGAACCAGAAGTGACCTTCATCTTGTAAACCCATTTGCATGGAAGGGTTTTCTGCCCTTTAGGCAACTGCACCATGTCCCAAGTGCCATTTTTTTCAAGAGATTCCATCTCTGATAGCATGGCTTTATACCATTTCTCGCTGTCCTGTCTATCCATTGCTTCCTCCAAGCAAGACGGTTCACCACAGTCTGTCAACATGGCATAATCAGCCACGTTAATTACACCAGGAACAAACCTGTCAGGTTGTCTAGTAGCCCTAGATGATCTCCTAACCCAATGGTCATTGTTTGCTGGCTGTTCTTGCAAATTTCCATTTTCAGCATGGTCTCCTTGCATTTCAGCCTGCAAATTAGCATTAATAGCTTGTTGTCTTGGCTATTCATGCACATGTAATGGCTCATTTTCATGGGCAATACCTGGCTGATCATTTCCAACATCATTTCCTGCATTTACAGGCTCATTTACAGTAGGTATTTTCTACTGTACAAGGGGCACATTTTGATGTCCAAAAGGTATTTCTTCCTAGAATACAACCCTATGGACCTCCTCGGTCTCTTCGGGCTGTTTGTGCATGCGATCTTCTCGGAAGATAACATCATTGCTGTGTACTACTTTTCTTTTCTCGGGATCCCACAATTTATACCCCATTTCACCCTTGTCACCATATCCTAGGAAAATGCATTTACAGGACTTTGGCTCAAGTTTGTTGTGTTTTTCTTTACGAATGTGCACAAAAGCCTCGCAGCCAAACACTTTCAGATGAGCATATGAAGGTGGCTTGCCCGACCACGCTTCTTGGGGAACCCCCCCCCCCCCCCCCCAAGACCTGTTTGGTGACCGATTAGTAAAGTGAATAGCTGTCATAACAGCCTCTGCCCAAAAACCATGGGGTAATGCAGCATGAGATAGCATCGTACAGACTTTATCCTGTATGGTCCGATTCATATGCTCCGCAACTCCATTTTGGGGCGGATTATGAGGGGCACTGAGCTCCCTCTTTATCCCTTTGCTGTCACAAAATGCCTGAAAGGCCTGGGACACATATTCCCCACCATTGTTAGAGCGAAGACACTTAAGTGTCTTATCTGTCTGATTTTTAGCTGATACCAAGAATTTTTTAAACTTATCAAGCACTTCATCCTTGGTACGGATAGGGTAAACCCATACTTCCCGTGTAGCATCATCGACAAAGGTGAAAAAATATTTATTTCCCCCTAAAGATAATCCTGGAATTTGACATACATCCAAATGTACTAATTCTAGAGGAGAATATTTCAAAGAAAGAGACTTTTTATGTGAGGTCTGTGCATGTTTGCGATAAATGCAATGATCACAATGCTCAAAATCAGCATAACGAAGATGAGGCAAGTAACCCAAATGAAAAAGCACTTTCATTCCTGTTTGACTCATGTGTTCCGACCGGCCATGCCATAAAGAAACACTTGGCTGCTCGATCATGGCAACAACATGGTCATGCACACTAGATACATGAAGTGGATATAAGGTATCACTCTTGCAACCTCTGGAAATAACCCTAGATCCCTTACAAATCTTCCATTTTCCATCACCAAAGGTAGTATGAAGACCATCATCATCTAGCTGCCCTGTGCTAATCAAGCTCTTGAGGTACATTCTAAAGTGTAAAGGCAAAGCCATGCTAAAATTGTAACTGCACACTTCCAATACTTGCAATCTCACATACATAGTTGTCCCCAAGATGGACAACACCATGTCGACCCCCCATATAGGTGGAGAACCACCGACTATGAGGGGTGACATGAAAGGAAGCACTTGAATTGAGAATCCAAGTATGCATGTCATCATCTGTATCTGCAAGTAAAGCATGTGCACCAAAGTGTGAAGAGACAAAGAGTATGTCACTTCCACTGTCACTGTCATGAGTGACTACATTTACCTCTTCAATTTTTACACTGCTCTTCTTAGGCTAACTATCCTTCTTCTCTTCCTTGCTATCACCTATCTTCTTGCCTTTTCCTTTCCCTTTCTTCCATTTGTAGTAGTCACATTTAAAGTGACCCTTCTTGCCACAATGATGGCATTCAACATCTTTGCCACGTGATTTACTGTGTCCTTTGCCATCATATTTGCCCTTTTGCTGTGATCTACCCCTAGTATGCAAAGCATTGGAAGACTTACTGGATGCATTGTTCTACTGATTCATCTCTTCCATAAGTAGAGCACTCTCTACATCAGTATACAAAAGGATCACATTAGAACATAGCAGTCCTAAATGTATCCCAACTCTCTGGTAGAGTGCAAAGCAAGAAAGTAGCCTTAAATTCCTTATCAAGGCAACCAGCTGACTGAAAATGGAGTTAAACTCACTCAAGTGAGCAGACATTTCTGTACCTTCTTTCATACACAAATCCATAAGCTTTTTCAGCCAATACACTTTGCTTGCAGTAATCTTCTGTGCATACAGTTCTTCCAATCTAGTCCATATAGTATATGCAAAATCCAAACCTTTAATGTTTAAGAGCAAGGCATCAGAAATCAATAGCTCTATGGTTGAGTGTGCAAGCTCATTCAACTCATCCCAATCGTCTTGATCCATGTCCGTAGGCTTTGCCCCTTTGGTTTTGATCAGCTTTGCTTGCTTCTTTTGTAACATGATATTATAGCACTGGTTTTTCTACACTACAAAATTATGTGCCCCTTCTTTATGTGCATCAAATTATTGCTGTCATTGCTGCCAACCATGATTTTCAGCCCAAATGTGACAAAAAACCAACAAATGCAGGCCCAAACTGTCACCCAAGTGACCAAGGTACAAACAAGTACCAATGAGCAATAAATGACCACGTAGAAGTACAGATTTCATTAAGTTTTTAGAAGTACCAAACCAAGTGCTACATCATTATCCAATTGATTACAACTGTTCCAAGGGCATGTGCATCACATTACATGAGAAATCCCGAAATTTCAGCTGCAATTTCTCTTGTACATGTACCCATGGGCATAAAATTTGACATGAACAGTCAAAAGCCCCAAAATTTTGTGCTCAAAGAGTCAAATACACATCTACATTTCCTTTGTCATGCATAGGACTATCCAATTTTGCCAAAATAAAGCAATTTCAACAAAACCCCCAAATTTTACCAAGTGTTGATGTCCAAATTGTACGGAATTCAACCTGCATGTACATAAAATGATCAAATGATGCACAAATTTTGCCCAAATTCCAAAAACCCCAAATTGCACGAGGTCTAATGTGCCTCAATGTCGAGAAATTGGGTTAATTTCAGCCCAATTTGTGCATGTACATGAAAAGCCCCAAATCTCGGGGACATAATGTCACAAATTCTTGCAATTTTTGAAACAGATTTGCTTGTCATGCATCAAATTTCCCAAATTTGGGAAAAGCCCCAAATTTCTAGGGCTAAACCTACCCAAAATTATGACTGTGGCTACATGCACGAACGCCCGCCGTCAGTGGGCAAAGGCTTGTTTGCAGGAAATCTTTGAAAAAAGTAAAAAAAAATTTGCAAAGGAAATGACGAATTTGCTCCCGTTGACCAGCTGCAGTCGTCGTGACCGTCGCCTTGCAGTTGCATTGCAGAAGAGAAAAGTACCGCCTGATGCCATAGGAGCTAAGGTTGATTTGCAACCACCTACAGTTGGAAGTTGCCGCCAGTTAGTCACTGACCTGCCATGAGCCTGAAAGCTATCGCCTGGTTCACGCTTGCTTGCCAGATCACGAAACGACCTATCGTCTGTCTAGAGATGACGTTTTTGTCCTGCGCCTACACCCTGGAATTGTCACCTAGCAGAGACGTGACCTGTTGACCTGCACAAACTTTGAGAAGTACAAATGCCTCAACCCCAGCTCTGATGCCAGTTTGTAGGAATTGATTAGGCATAGAGATCAAGGCAGACTGTCGTATGCACAGTGAGAGACATAGAGAGAGAGCAAGAGCAAGCAGTGTAGAGTGTGAGCACATTTTTGGTACAATGACGAGTGTACCACTTTAGGTTTTAGATAGATATATATATGAAAGTACAATATGCTAAGGGTGTGTTCACACTCGTGCACATATAAAAGGCATGATGGCCCTTTATTCCCAACATGAAGAATTGGGTGGAAGAGGTTCAAGTTGAAATTAGGGCTGACAAAGCTAAGGATAATTTGCAACCACATGGTGCCAATAGCACACTTTCTTTAGATTTAACGATTAGGCCTAACACTTTTGGATGACCCATTGCTAAAGTAGGAGCCCAAATACGTGCTTAAGGTCAGCCATGGAAGTTGCAATATCAGGAAGACCCTGGGCTCTTTGCTACCTTAGCTTCTACAAGTATCTCAATACCATTGGGTATGCTATATGTAAGAACAATCCCATAATTTGGATAATTTTTAAGACATGGATTGATGGAAATAATAAGAACCAGCCTATTGAGGAGAATTTAAAAAAAAAATGTCTAACTTCCTAGCTACCCCCATACTTCGTGCTCTCGGAGTCATGTTTTAGGAGGGTGCTAAACAACATTTAGTTCTGTCTATGAAAGCCCTTGGTAACTCCATGAGAGAGGCATTATAGAAATGGGAGCTAGTGTCAGCATCAAAATTCAAGACATTCTCAAGACATGGGGCAACCCCTCAATTGAGTGTTTCCACTTTAACCTCATTGTCATTGATGGTTCTAAAGTCTGTCCCCTAGATGTGCTAAAGGATTGGTCAGTGAAGATTGTGCGTGTCAAGTTCTCTATCACATTTGTGGTCATGAAGAGACTTGATTATAACCTATTTCTCGGTCGACATTGGATGTGCAATGCATAACTCATTGAAGATGTCATGAATCATGTGGTGGGGGGACTCACTCAAGCCGTTGCATCAAACATATACAATATACACAAGAAGAAGCTCACCCAACAATACACAAAGAGAGATGGAGACCAAACTGTTTTCTTACTAGTTTCTTCTTCTTCTTTCACACACTTTTCAATGTACACAAAGTATAGATAAGGTACAACATAAGGGAAAGTGATATGCTAAGTCAAATAATGCATAATGGACTATACTAATCAACTAGTGCTATAATTATGCCAACTATAGATAGGTGTAACAAACCAAATATAATAATTGCTATGTCAATGGCCATGTAAGAGTCATAATGACCACTTATATGCTAAGTTTAGACATGCGGGCCCATCTAGCTAGGTGGTCCATCATCAATGTCCATACATGTTGAGCTTGCCATCTCAACACTCCCCCTCAAGCTCAACTACATCTTTGTAACTCCAAGTAAGCTTCAAAACTTTCAAAGCTTCTCTTCTCCCAATTCCTTCTTGAAGATGTCAGCTATCTAATAATATGTGCTAACATATATTAAGCCAATCTCAGTACCTTCTCGCTCACAAAGTGGTAATGCATTTCAATGGTTTTGTCCTAGCATGGAACATAGGATTCCTAGCCAATTGTATGCTTTTCATGTTGTCACAATGAATGACAACTAGACCATCTAATTGCACATCCAAATGACCCAATAACTTCTACATCCATATTGTCTCACATGCTGCCATAGCAATACCTTTGTACTCAGTCTCTGTACTTGATAAAGCAAATGTAGGTTACTTTTTGATTGCTTCATGTGACTACTATAGTACCAAGGGAAAACATGAATTTGCTTGTAGATCTTCTATTAGACATGATACCAGTCTAATCTGCATCTGTGTATCCAAACATCTGTATATCCTTACCTCCCTCATAAAAAAGTCCATAGTGTAAAGTGGACTTTACATACCTCAATATTCATCTAGCTACATTCAAATAGGGCTTTTTAGGCATTTGCATAACTAATTGACAAGGCCAATATTGAAAATAGACAAGAGGGGAGAGAGATGAAGAAACCATGAGCACATACATAAAATCCAAGAGCACATATACAAAAGCAATGAAGACTTGAGCACATAGAGAGATAGGGCTGAAATTTTCTTCTTCTTCTTTCTTCTTCTTCCATACAAAAGAACTAAGTCTATATCATGATAAAATACTAATATAAAAGTATCACAAAGTATGTATACACAATCACTAAGTGTGAATCTACTAAGGAAAGAAGAGGTGGCACAATGAATGTGCCATAACCAAGGATGGATACGTGGGTGTAGTCTAGCTATATAATTGCAAATGTATCCTAATATCAATCACCTAATATGCCAGTGAGTAATATTACCAATTTTTTCACTTAGCAACTTCATTTTGCTATGGAATATATCTACACGTATGCTACCTTTGTATACTATTTTTCTATAAGAAAGCAAAAAATTTATCAGAGAGATATTCTTCCCCTCCATCCAACCTTAGTTATTTAATATGCAACCCTATCTACTTCTCAACCAAGGCCTTAAAACTTTTAAAATGAGTGAACACCTCACTTTTATCATGCATAAGGTAAACCTATATTTTACAAGTACGATCATTAATGAAGGAAACATAATACTTGCAACCACTCAAGGTTGCATTCTTTGTTAGATACCAAAATGTATCAATTCAAGTGGCTTCTTACATACATTCTTTTCATATTGAAACACGTGCCTTACTTACTTTTTAAATTGACATACTTCACATACTTTATGCATCCCATCAACTTTAAACTTGGGTAAATCATCCACAATGTGTTTTGACTATATGTCTTTCAGCCATTGCATATTCACATGACTGATTCTCTTATGCCAAATCTCAATATCATCCACAACACATGAACCTTGTGCAAACATGGTAGCATCCATTTCAAGTAGGCTTACATCAAGATCAAACAACCTACCAACACATTTTCCTTTTGCAGTCAACGTGCAATCATTTTTAGGATCTTCTACATGATAACCACCATCAGATGTGAACGGAACCTGCAATTCTTATTCTACCATCTAGCTAACAAAAACTAATTTGTTTGTAATATTTGGTATATACAGCGCATCAATCAAGTACTTAGTTTTCCTATCTTTCATACTCAAAGGAACATTTCCAACATAAGTAATGGGGTGAGATGTGTCATTCTTGTCTCCACATGGCTTGGAGACTCTAGATTACACATATTTCTAAATCACTCTCCATAAGAAGTCATATGGTTAGAGGCACCTAAGTCTACATACCATACATTATTCTTTGATGAACCATTAGCAGTCATCATAATATTCGTAAAGTGTTGTATAAGTAATTTTTTTTCCACTTTTTTCATCATTGTTTTTTCTATACTAGATGGATAATTGCCTTGTTACTTTAAAAAAAAAAGCCTTCTTTTGAAGCAATTTTTAAAAATGTGGCCTTTCTTACTACAATGCCAACACTCCCTACTATCATTAGAATTTTATTGCCTATTAGAATCTACAATTTGGTCTCTTTGACTTCTCCTTCCTCAAGATTCTCCTCCTCTATTTTGTTGTTCATCAAACTTTGACCACAACCACCACCTTGGTCTTGGACACAACCTCTACCTTTGCTAATAGAGTAAAACACATGTTCAAACTTATTCTTGCTTTGAGAAGAAGGGGAATCCAAGCCAAGGTTCTTCTCCTCAAGTATCATCATAGAAATCAAGTCTACAAAATTAGGGATATCATCTCTTGTATTCATAGATGACTTGAAGCTCTTGTATTTATCTCCAAGTCTATCTAAGCATGCACGCATGATATCATCATTATCAACTACCACATTGATAGATCCAAGAGCTTCCACAATAGTCTTGATCTTCAAGGAATAATTATAAATGGAAAGGTTCCCTCTTGTCACTTGGTTCTAAGCTATAGCTTTCTTGCCTTTGTATTTACTTCAAATGCATAATTATAAATGGACAGGTTCCCTCTTTTCACTTTGTTTTAAGCTATAGCTTTCTGGCCTTTGTGTTTACTTTGAATAGCCTTACTAGATTCTTCCATGCGTAAAGACTAGGAAAATTTGGGAGCAAACATAGAGTAAAGTCATATAATGGCCATTTGTTAGTATCACAAATAGCATGATTGGGTACTTGCAAAAATTTGATACCCCCACTATTGTCTGGAAGAATCTAGCAAGGCTATTTGAAGTAAACATAAAGGCCAGAAAGCTATAGCTCAAAACCAAGTGAAAAGAGGAAGCCAAGTGAAAAGAGGGAACTTGTCCATTTATAATTATGCCTTGAAGATCAAGAGTATCTGGCAAGGGTGTTCAAAGTAAACACAAAGGCCAGAAAGCTATAGCTCAGAACTAAGTTAAAAGAGGTTCCCTCTTTTCATGTGGTTCTAAGCTATAGCTTTCTAGCCTTTATGTTTACTTCCAAGGCATAATTATAAATGGACAGGTCACCTATTTTCACTTAGTTTTAAGCTATAGCTTTCTAGCCTTTGTGTTTACTTCAAACAACCTTTCCAGATACTCTTGATCTTCAAGGCACAATTATAAATGGATAGTTTCCCTCTTTTCACTTGGTCCTAAGCTATAGCTTTCTAGCCTTTGTATTTACATCGAATAACCTTACAAGATTCTTCCATGCAATAGTGGGGATATCAAATTTCTACAAATAGCCAATCATGCTATTTGTGATACTAACGAACTGCAAGTATATCACTTTACTCTATGTTTGCTCGTAAATTTCTCTAGCCTTTACTTGTTTTGAAATAGCATTTCATGCAGAAACTTTAGGTGCTACTACCACGTCTCTTTCAATGTCAAACACATTTTCCTTTCAAGAAATTTATTGTCCTGAGCTTCCGTGCATGTTAATTGTTTGTATCAAGCTTCTTGGTAACAATATGGTTGAAGTTGTTAAATATTTTGACAAAACAAACAACTTACCAAAAATTGTAATCTATAAGAAAGCTAATACCAAGTGCACCACAACTAAGCATATAGCCTTTTTCGTTGACTCCATAACAATAACTACAATCCACAATCTATACATACATGCCTCTATGTGTGCAATCTAGTAAATATCTGAAACCTTCTAGATTCAAAATTTGTAACTTGTGCATTGTAAACGGCCGACCGAATCTACAACATACCCAAAAACTACTGTCAAGACTACTTAGAGATCCAAAACAGCTGCTGAAATGACCTTAGATACCAAAAATGATAATGGACAAGCCTAAAGGGCTTATCTATAGTATATACATTGTCCTTCCTCCTCACCAAGTTTCACCTTAATCGGAGACTGCATCCCTACTAACCTTAGGAGCCTTCCGTGGCTATAATCCAGGGTAAATTGAGCAAGGTCAAAGAGCTTCTTATCCTTTTCTTACTTGCTTACTTTTGTGCTCCTCTTGTGTTCAACATTCTCTCTCATCCTCTAGTCTATTCTCATCCTTCTTTAACAATTTCCAACAAAATCAACCATTGGAGGTGGCTTAGGAATTGAAGGCCTAGAGACTTGAATTTTAATTAGTGAAATTGGCATAATTTTAAGATATTCAGGTGGTCATTTAACCAACAAACATTTGGGCTAAATTTATCATCCAAGGAGCACAATGGTAGGCCAATCTCCGAACCAAGGGGCAATTTGGTTTGAAGGCTTCTTAGTCATTTATGATTGTAAGAGGCAATTGGAGAGCAAAGGAGATTCAAGGCATCTCATTGTATTCCATCCAAATTGCAATTCAAGATTAAGAAATACCATAGGGGTGCCAATTTTGGAGAACATATTGTCTATTGTCCAAGATTAAGTGGTAATATTTACATTTTTAGTTTATGTGAATTTTATGCTTGTTGTAATTTGTTGATACCCTCATTGAGAAGAAAGATTGGTTTCAATAGGAGCACATGCACAAGTATAAGCATGGGTTTAAAATTAGGTGTGTGCTTAGGCACACCTTAGTGCACATTTTGCAAACCCACATAGCAACCACCACGAGAGGGAACACCTCCTAGCATAGAACCCTAGAAGACATGTACACCTCCTAGGAGTATTAGTGCATGAGGTGTAGGCAACTATTGTATTCCAAGTAGCTCTCTAAAGTAAATCTCTGCCAAGTGATTTGGTTAAGATGTCAGCTACCTGTTCACATGAAGCGAATCTATATTTCCTAGAAGTACCATATCCCTTATGAAATGATAATGAACTTTGATGTGCTTTGATTTAGCATGATAGAATGGGTTGCTAACCAATAGCACACTACTCATGTTGTCACAATGCAATGTGACCTTCATGTCCATCTATATACCCAAGTCATGTAACAGTTTCAAGAGCCAAAGTGCTTCACATGCAGCTAAGGTTGCACCTCTATACTCTGCCTCTGTGCTAGAAAGAGTGATGGTAGGCTACTTTTTACTACTCTAGTTGATCATATTATTGCCTAGACTAAAGGCATAACCATTGGTTGACCTTCTATCATAAGCACAACCAACCCACTCAGCATCTTTATAACCTGTCAACTCAAATGGATTTCCAAACTCATAAAATAGCACATAATTAGAAATACCTCTCATGTACCACATAATTCTCTTGATTGCATCAAAATGCGGTTTATGTGGCTTCTACAAAAACTCACTAATCAAGCCCATTGAGTAACTGAGTTCAAGATAGGTAATAGTAAGATAGATTAGGCTACCCACCATTTGCCTATACATAGTGACATTCTCTATCTCACTTCCAACATCAACTGCAAGTTTGAACTTCTGATCCAATGGTGTTTCCATGGGCTTACAGTCCATCATCCCATATTTTAGCAACATATCCTGAGCATTCTATTTTTATAACAACTAGATTCCTTGAGGTCTAGACACAACCTCAATCCCAAGAAAATATTTTAGCTCTCCCAAATCTTTCACCTTAAACTTAGCCCATAACATGGATTTAATTTTAGCAATACCATGGTCATCATCTCCACTGATGACCAAGTCATCCACATAAATCACCAAGAGTACATAACCCTTCTCTGTCTTCTTTGCAAAAA
This sequence comes from Lygodium microphyllum, assembly GCF_053477565.2. Classification (NCBI taxonomy): domain Eukaryota; kingdom Viridiplantae; phylum Streptophyta; class Polypodiopsida; order Schizaeales; family Lygodiaceae; genus Lygodium; species Lygodium microphyllum. The sequence goes on from NW_028229519.1 coordinate 1,261,022, forward strand.
GAATACAGATTGCATGTCCCATTTGAAAACCAAGTTGCTGTAAATACATACTAATGCAGATATTCCATGCTCTCAGTGCTTGCTTTAATCCATAAAGTGTCTTTTTCAGCCTACACACATGTTTTGGGTAATTAGGATGTACATAATCCTCATGTTGTTCAGATCTCCATTTAGAAATGAATTCTTGACGTCCATCTATCAAAGCTTCCATCCCTTAGATGCTACGAAAGCAATGACAGTTTTCATAGTTGCCATTTTTGCAACTGGACTGAAAGTCTCCTCAAATTTAAGGCTATACTTTTGTGCATAACCTTTAGCAACTAGACGTGCTTCGTATCTCTCCAAAGATCCATTTGCTTTACATTTCACTTTGTAAACCCATTTATAGCCAATGGGTGTTTTGCCTTCAGGTAGTCTCACCAAATCCCATATGTCATTTTCAGCCAATGTTGCATATTCCTCATCCATGGCAGCACACCACTTTTTTATCTCCAATTGCCTCATTGAACTTCATAGGCTCTTTATGACCCATCACTTTAGTCATGTAAGAAAAATTTCTAGCCAAATACCCACTGTAACTCAACCTATTAATAGGCTTTTTGACCCTTTTTGACCTTCTTAACTGCAATTCACTATGCAATTGCCTCTCATGAGGAGATACATATATGTTGGCATCATAACAAATGGTATACCCAATTCACTATCAAGACTATCACTACCAAGTGACTCATTTTGAATGTAAGCATGCTAGTAACATCATCAAGCATCTTTTCTTTGCCTTTATCTAATCTCCCCCTCACTTACATGTCTGTGTCAGTGGATGCAGATCCATGACCCCGTAGCCATCCTATCCAAGGACTAATAGTAGAAGACACATAACCTCATGTAGGTCCACTCACTGTAGCACTAGTGGAAGAATAATTTTTAGCATGATTATTGATCCGGGTTTTTTACAACCCGGATTACTACCACAAAATTTTGGCCAAAGCCCCTATCAAGAGCCTACCATATCACTCTGGGTTTACTCTTCAAGCACTAGGTATGCTACATTGCTTCTCGATTACGATAACTCTAGCAAATGGGGGGAACGAGTTCTTAGGAGGCATGTCAATGTAAAGGGTAAAAGGGATGGTTATCTTAGTGAAGATGAAAAAGGATTACACCTAGGAGTTGAGTGAATGCATGGATTTTTCAAAGGACTAGCCTCCAACTACACATGGGCCCCGTCTGCATCACTAAGATTTGGAATCTATCACCATCATTAGAGGACACCTCACCCTTGCACACAAGTCAATATCCACATCATGGTGTCATTTGGATCTTGCACAAAAGCTTACAAGCATGGACCCCTTTTGTCACATGCTTATATGTATTTATATACATATGGGATACTAAAGTCAAAGCAGCTTTTGGAAGCCTTTTTTATAATCTCAATAACTCCCAAGAAAAAGCTAATTTCAAGAAAATTCCCGCGAAGGCCGATCGGTTTCGACCTGGTCTACAAAGTTGCAGAAGAAACTTTTTTCAAATTCCTCACGGATTTGAAGTTACGAAGGGGCAGACTGCTGGCTACATGCAATTTTCTTCTCTCTTTCACCACACCAACTTTCCACTCTATCCTTCTTGTAAATATATTATAATAATGTGCTTTGGCCACCCACCTCTTGTAATCTAGCTCCATTTATCTATGTTGTCTACCACCACCCTTGGCTTCTTGCATGATGACCAAGGTGGGGACTTGTCCCATCCACTATGCTCCATATTTTCAAAGATGCCATACATCATCTAGGATTATGTTAATCAAGAAGATTAGCTTAATCTAATCCCTCATGGAGGCTATATAAAGAGCCCATGGAGGGAGGGGAGGAGGGAGAATGACAAGTCCATGAGAGCATTCTAGAATACCCTCATCTCTTTGAGGGAAGCTATGAGTGAGTTCTTTTATTATGTAGCATAAGGCAAGCTTCTTCTACCTCTTCTCCTAATATCTCCCTCTCTTCTCATCTTCTCATCCCATGTTGCATAATGGCAAGCTTCTTCTACCTCTTCTCCTCTTGTCTCCCTCTCCTCTCATCTCTCTCTCTCTTATATTTCAATATGGTGTCTAGTACATATATTCTCTCTTGTAAATTTGTGTCTTGGTTCTCTTGATTCTCTTTGAGAAAAGGAAAGGGAGGGACAATGACAAGTCCATGAGAGCACTCTACAATATCCTCATCTCTTTGAGGTAAGCTATGAGTAAGTTCTTTTATTATGTAGCATAATGGCAAGCTTCTTCTACCTCTTCTCCTATTATCTCCCTCTCTTCTCATCTTCTCATTCCATGTAGCATAATGGCAAGCTTCTTCTACCTCTTCTCCTCTTGTCTCCCTCTCTTCTCATCTCTCTCTCTTATATTCCAATATGGTGTCTAGCACATATATTCTCTCTTGTAAATTTGTGTCTTGGTTCTCTTGATTCTCTTTGAGAAAAGGGATGTCCTAGCCCATCCTCCCTTTGGCTAGGTGGTGCCCCTCTTTAGTTCTCTTAGTGAGGATTGGAGGTTGGATGGGTAAGAGGCAATCCGTTCATCATTTCAGCCCTCATTTTTGGTGCCCCCGCTGAGGATTTCTCAAGCTATGCTCTACAACTTCCATGAAGAAAGAAACATCTAAGGAGTTGTCCTCTTCTTCAACGAGTGTTTGTCAAGAAATCACTAAGGAGGAATCTTCATCAAACCCTATTCAAGGGATTCGCCGCTCAAGAGTACCGCAATGGTCTCCAAAAGAAGCTCATGAGAAGAAGGATCTTTATCGACAAACGGCACGTATGCGGGTAAAGCAAGTTAATTACACACATCCTTCTTTGCTTCATGAGAAATCTTGCTCTCATCAAGTCTCTACGTCAAGGCATTGTGTTGAGTGCTTGGTGTCTAGTGTAAAGACACTCCCTACGGAGCTTCGTCTTCAAGTGGTGAAGGCGCTTTCAAATTCGGGGATTAACAAGTTTTTGGAGGGTGAGTTACACATCAATGGTGTGCGGTATTGGCGAGAGGCTACATATGGTGATGCGCTTCAACTACTACTAGCAAGAAGACTCAAAGTAATTGAAAAGATAGCTATCGAAGCCTATGAACTTTACAAGGCTGATGATGGTCACACAAAAGCTACGCTAATTAGTGGTGAGCAAATCCTTCGCATCTCTCGAATGGTGGGATCTAAGAGGCCATAGCTTCAACGACACGCTTCATAAAAGTTTGTAGTGTACATTTGTAGTTAATGCATAAATGACTACTCCTACTTTCTACAACTTTCAATCGGTTCAAAACATTCGGGTGGATGTGTGCATTAGTAGAAAGATACATTTGCAGCAAAGGTTGGTATTCTATTTTGGAGCTGAGAGGTTGAGAGAGATCTTGTTGTCACCTGATCCCATAATACTCCCTATTTTGGATTATAACATCTCCTTTAATGTGCACATATTCATTCTACTCTAAGTGTATCCCATGAACCATAGGGACTTGTATGGACCTATCCGTCCACTTGCTAGACAAACCGTGCATATAATTGTTAGCACAAAGCTCAGGTTTCAAAATATTATAAGGTGTTTATTGGGCCCTCGTCGTCTTGCTGAGATTAATGCATCTGTAAATCCATTTATTCTACCCTTAATAAGATATGACTTGGGCCTAGACGTGTTCATCTTTATTTTGTATTGAGCTAGATCAACATCTTTCTATCATGGCTTTTCCAAGTTTTTTTGGGCACAAAGGGGAGAAATCTCTGGACTTTTTGGATGACTTAGAAATGGCCTTTCTAGTCACAGGCCGGGATGATGAAGCAACCAAAGTACGGGCCTTCCCTTTAGTTCTAAAGGGTGATGCTCGAGTGTGGTATCAAGCTCTCCCAGAGGCTACAAGGGGTAATTGGGAGAATCTCAAGACCGCATTCATGCACAAGTACCAAGATACAGAGCCACCTGAAGATATTTGGAGACAACTCTTAGATCTTCGCCAAACCATAGCAGGGGAGTACCAAACCTATGAAGGCATGTTTATAAAATTGTGGGATAAATGGACAACATCTTTAGCCGAGGGAGAAAGAGTACCTGATTGCCTTAAGAAAGATTGTTTTCTAGCCGGACTCCATCCTCTACTAAGGGAGAAAGTCAAAGGAAAGTTTCCCACATCATATGAAGAATCAGTCACTTATGCGAGAGAGAAAGATAGAAAATTGAAGTATCAAGCCCAAGTGAAGGGGGGAGTTGAGCCCATACAGGTTTTACCAACCATGCAAAGGCCTAGAGAAATAGCAGAGGCCCCACCTGAACCAGAGATACCACAGCAAGAGCTCCTACAACGCATTACTAATCAACTCGAAAGCCTTTCATTAAATTTGGTGCAAGGAGTGCGGCCCCCTCCCCTCATAAATGAAGGCAATCGAGGTCCAAGAAGACAAGAAAGAGAGTATGTTTGCTATAATTGTGGGGAGACTGGCCATGGTATGTACTTTTGCCCTCATCCCAGGCGTTTTCCAGGAAATGGGTTCCAACCAAGAAGGAGGGGACAACAAGTGACACCACCTAGGGAAAGGTTTGTTCCACCGAATCCAAGGCCTCCACCACCGGTTCAAGTTCTCCAGCATCCTCGACCACTTGCAGAGGTGCTGCCCTTGCCTGTCCAACCGCCAGAGAATCATGATGTTAGGATAATTAGTTTAGATGAGAGTGATGTCAAAGGGAAGGCCAAAGTAGTAGAGGTTGAAGCAATGCCGGTGAAGAAAGCCCGGAGAATTGAGAAGATGGAGCCTACACCACCAAAGGAGGTTGAAAATATGGAAGAGGAGGCAGAGTCATCAGTGGCTGCAAAGACACGCACCAGTAAAAAGAGGAGGGCTCGCTCACGCCGACACATTGAGCCAGATGATTTTCCCTTGGGTAAAGGTACTAGAGCTTATGATTTGCTTGCTGATGTGAGGAATCAAGGGCCAAAAATTTCATGGCCACAATTACTACATCTATCTCCAACAGTGCGGCGACAATGGTCAAAGATGGTAAGCATTAGACCCATGAAGAATAGACATGTGAATGCAATCCAGGCTAGAAAGATGAAAGATATTGTACCTCTAGTGGAAGCCGAAATCAATGGGCAGAGAGTGTCAAAGACATATGTGGATGGAGGTGCAGAGATTTGTGTCATGACGGAAAAGTTGATGCATCGTTTGGGATTAGAGGTAAATGAAACTACTAAATTTGGGGCCAAAATGGCTAACAATGTGGTAGTAAATTGTTTGGGAGTTATAAAGAAAGTCAAGGTAAAGGTGTGTGGAGTGCAATTGGAGCTTGACATGTATGTGATGCCAGTGAAGGGGGATGGCTATCCGCTCATTCTTGGGCGACCATGGCTAATGGGAATGAAAGCCAGACAAGATTGGGAGACAGGGGCTCTAGAGCTCAGGCCACAAAAGGGGCTGCATAAAAAATGGAAGAGCACTATCTACAACATGAAGGAGGGCAGACAGGAGGATCTTATGTTAGAAACCACCGCTGATGAATGGAGTTCCAGCGAGGGTTGGTCATCTATGACAGAGGGAGAGTCTTCTAATGAGGAGGAAGAAAGCTCTCTAGAAGTGATGGGGATTACATTAAAAGGGCCTTCTAGTAGTGAAATTCCGCAGCAGCTTCCAAAGGTCGAGAAGGAGGGGTTAGAAAAAATGTTGGCTAAGGATCTATCAGTTGAGGAGAAGGCAGCCTACATGGAAGTGGTGATAAAACACTCTGCACTTTTTATTTCTGAGTATGAACACATCACAGGTGTGACAGCAGTACAACATCACATTAATCTAAAAGAGGGAGCACGGCCAGTGGTGCAGCGACTACGACGATTGGGAGTAGTTCAACAAAATGCTCTACTCACTGAGGTACAACGACTTTTAAAGGCAGGCTTCATCTATCCAATAGGGGACTCAGAGTGGGTTTCACCTGTGGTGGTGATACCCAAGAAGAATGGAAAATGGAGGATTTGTGTGGATTACAAGCCGCTAAATGCCGCAACTAAGAGAGATCACTTTCCTCTTCCCTTTCAGGATGAAATACTCAACGAGGTGGCTGGGCATGAGAGATACACTGTTTGTGATGGATATTCAGGTTATTTCCAGATCCGAATAGCTGAGGAGGATCAACAGAAGACCACCTTCATTACACCTTGGGGTTGTTTTGCTTACAAAGTAATGCCATTTGGATTAACAAATGCCCCAGCTACCTTCCAGCGATTCATGAATTATGTCTTCCATCCATATTTTGGGAAATCCATCAGGGTCTTTATTGATGATTTTTGTATTTATAGTTCTAAGGCTCTACATTTAGGGAAGGTGGATGAAGCTTTCAACCGACTCGCACAAATGGGGGGGCAGTTAAACCATGAGAAGTGTCGCATTGGCGAAAGCAGTGTAACTTTGTTAGGGCATGTCGTAAGTGAGAGGGGCATTGAAGCAGATCCAAACAAAGTTAAGGCCCTATTGGCGGTGCCATCACCATCTTCTGTGAAGCAACTAACCTCTTTCATTCAGAAGGTGCGATATATGGGGCGGTTCATTCATCTCCTCTCCCAATTAATATTTCCACTGCAACAGTTAACCCACTCCGAGGAGCTCCTGTGGAGTGACGAAAGCGAAAGGTGCTTTCACGAGGTGAAGAAGGCTCTTAGCACCCTTCCTATAATTTTACAGCCTTGTTGGGATCAAGAGTTTTTTGTCAACCCGAGTTTTGGGGACAATGCTTTAGGGGCAGCACTAATACAAAAGGATGCTAAAACTGGACTAATGAGACCGGTTTACTTTTCTAGTAGAGTAATGACAGCATCAGAACGAGGGTACAAGATGGTCGAGGTAATGGTTTTGTCTCTAATGTTTGCTATAAGAAAGTTTCGTCCTTATCTTCTCCCTAGGCCATTCACAGTGATCACGACAGAAGAGCATTTTCCCTATGCCTTACAGCACATGGATGTTTCAGCTAGAATCGCTAAGTGGGTGATACAACTCCAAGAGTTTGACTACACCTCAAGGTGGAGGATTCTACTCGAGCTTGCCTAGCTGATTTGTTGACCCATAGATGCCATCAAAAGAAGGAAAAGGAGAAGGGAAAGGTAAAAGAGAAGACACCTCCTCTTGAGGAGCCGCCACGGGTGGAGAATGCCCATGCCCTCTACTTTGATGGAGCCTACAAGCGTATTAAAGACAGAGCGGCAGCAGGAATAGTGGTGTTCAGTCCCATAGGTGACAAACTTTATGGAGAAGGTATCAGCTTGGAGGATGTCCATTCTAACAATGAGGCAGAATATCAAGCCTTGCTTTTAGGTTTGAAGTGGTGTCTCTCACATGGTATCACTCGGCTTAATGTTTTTGGGGATTCTATGCTCATTGTTAAGCAAATGAAAGGAATCTGGGCTTGTAAAAATGATAACTTAGCAGTGAAAATGAGGGAAGCTAAAACTCTCATGAGAAAGCTACAGAAAGCCCAAATCTATTTTGTGCCAAGGTGCACAAATGGCGACGCAGATGCTCTAGCAGCTGAAAAATTGAAAGAGGCAATGGTGGGCATCATTGCCGTAAAGCTTCCCTTGTTTCAAGGCAAGTTTCAACTACAAGATGTGCTTTATTTTCTCGAGCAAGGTGAGGCACCTACACATATGAGTAAAAGTGAGAAAAGGTGGCTGGCTACTAAGGCCACTAAATACCGCTTGATAAATGATGTGTTGTATTGCAAAGGAAAGGATGCAGTGCTTAGAAGGGTGCCAACAGCAAAGGAGATTATAGATGTGATTAAGAGCTGCCATGAAGGGGTTTGTGGCGGACATTTTGCTCAAGAAATAACCAGCAGAAAGATTCTCCAAGCCGGTTTTGTGTGGCCTAGTCTACATCGAGATGTGCAACATTGGTGCCGCACTTGTGACGATTGCCAAAAGGCCGGACCAAGGAAGCTAGTGCATGAGGAACAAAATCCCATAACTACATATGGCCCATTTGAGAAATGGGAGATTGATGCAATAGGGCCACTCCCACGAACTCAATCTGGCAAGGAATACATCATAATGGGAGTGGACTACATGACGAGGTGGGCAGAGGCTTCAGCAACTAGTAGGATCACAGCCCAAGAAGTGGAAAATTTGTGTTTGAAAATATTTGTTGCAGGTTTGGCACACCTTTGGAAATTATCTCTGATCGGGGTCCTGGTTTTAGGGCAAACCTAGTAGGGGAGCTAATGGAAAGGCTAAAAATCAAGCACAGGCATTCTACTCCCTACTATCCACAGTGTAATGGTTTGGTCGAAAAAGTGAATGGGCTTATTTGTAAGATAATTACCAAGCAGGTACACATGCACCCCAAGCACTGGGATAAAAAATTGAATGCAGCTCTTTGGGCCTACAGGACTTCATTCAGAACCTCACTTGGCTATACTCCATTTCACCTCGTCTATGGCCAAGAAGCTTTGCTTCCTATAGAGGTGGAACTGGCCAGTTTGCGTGTTTTAGTAGCCAGTCAAGAGAAGAATCAAGATAAGAAGTTAGAGGAAAGGATCTTGGATCTAGAGAGGCTGGAGTTAGATAGAGAAGCAGCAGTCCAACACTATTCCATGCAGGCTGAAGAGAGGAGGAAGACCTTTAATAAGAAGCTGGCTAGCAAACACATAAGGGAAGGATCACTTGTGCTACGTTATGATAATCGCTTTGATAACAGAAAGGATGCTAAACTTGTGTTCAAGTGGGAAGGGCCATTCATGGTCATAAGGAGATATCCAAATGGCAGCTATAAGCTAGGTGACATGGATGGGAAGGTTCACAAGACAAGGGTAAATGGATGGCGACTGAAGCCTTATTTTCAAAGAAATATGAACACTTTGGAGCAGTCATTCAATGAAGAGCCACCAATGAGGGGGTGTAGTCCTCCTTGCTCTATTGGACCATCATTATCAAGCTAGAGGCATGAATACCTCTAGCCTAAGGGGAGGGCTAATGATCCGGGTTTTTTACAACCCGGATTACTACCACAAAATTTTGGCCAAAGCCCCTATCAAGAGCCTACCATATCACTCTGGGTTTACTCTTCAAGCACTAGGTATGCTACATTGCTTCTCGATTACGATAACTCTAGCAAATGGGGGGAACGAGTTCTTAGGAGGCATGTCAATGTAAAGGGTAAAAGGGATGGTTATCTTAGTGAAGATGAAAAAGGATTACACCTAGGAGTTGAGTGAATGCATGGATTTTTCAAAGGACTAGCCTCCAACTACACATGGGCCCCGTCTGCATCACTAAGATTTGGAATCTATCACCATCATTAGAGGACACCTCACCCTTGCACACAAGTCAATATCCACATCATGGTGTCATTTGGATCTTGCACAAAAGCTTACAAGCATGGACCCCTTTTGTCACATGCTTATATGTATTTATATACATATGGGATACTAAAGTCAAAGCAGCTTTTGGAAGCCTTTTTTATAATCTCAATAACTCCCAAGAAAAAGCTAATTTCAAGAAAATTCCCGCGAAGGCCGATCGGTTTCGACCTGGTCTACAAAGTTGCAGAAGAAACTTTTTTCAAATTCCTCACGGATTTGAAGTTACGAAGGGGCAGACTGCTGGCTACATGCAATTTTCTTCTCTCTTTCACCACACCAACTTTCCACTCTATCCTTCTTGTAAATATATTATAATAATGTGCTTTGGCCACCCACCTCTTGTAATCTAGCTCCATTTATCTATGTTGTCTACCACCACCCTTGGCTTCTTGCATGATGACCAAGGTGGGGACTTGTCCCATCCACTATGCTCCATATTTTCAAAGATGCCATACATCATCTAGGATTATGTTAATCAAGAAGATTAGCTTAATCTAATCCCTCATGGAGGCTATATAAAGAGCCCATGGAGGGAGGGGAGGAGGGAGAATGACAAGTCCATGAGAGCATTCTAGAATACCCTCATCTCTTTGAGGGAAGCTATGAGTGAGTTCTTTTATTATGTAGCATAAGGCAAGCTTCTTCTACCTCTTCTCCTAATATCTCCCTCTCTTCTCATCTTCTCATCCCATGTTGCATAATGGCAAGCTTCTTCTACCTCTTCTCCTCTTGTCTCCCTCTCCTCTCATCTCTCTCTCTCTCTTATATTTCAATATGGTGTCTAGTACATATATTCTCTCTTGTAAATTTGTGTCTTGGTTCTCTTGATTCTCTTTGAGAAAAGGAAAGGGAGGGACAATGACAAGTCCATGAGAGCACTCTACAATATCCTCATCTCTTTGAGGTAAGCTATGAGTAAGTTCTTTTATTATGTAGCATAATGGCAAGCTTCTTCTACCTCTTCTCCTATTATCTCCCTCTCTTCTCATCTTCTCATTCCATGTAGCATAATGGCAAGCTTCTTCTACCTCTTCTCCTCTTGTCTCCCTCTCTTCTCATCTCTCTCTCTTATATTCCAATATGGTGTCTAGCACATATATTCTCTCTTGTAAATTTGTGTCTTGGTTCTCTTGATTCTCTTTGAGAAAAGGGATGTCCTAGCCCATCCTCCCTTTGGCTAGGTGGTGCCCCTCTTTAGTTCTCTTAGTGAGGATTGGAGGTTGGATGGGTAAGAGGCAATCCGTTCATCATTTCAGCCCTCAATTATGATTGGCTAGTCCATCAAAAACCATTGCGTTTTGACCACCATACCATGATGTCAACCCATCAAATACTACATCCGTGCTTATCAATGTCTCACAATACTTATAAGCTTTTCTGCTCTATGCATAACTAAGAAAGAAACTCTTGACAATTTTCGGATCTAACTTCTTCATCTTCTCATTAGATACATGTACATAAGCAATGCAACCAAATACTATAATGTGGTTGATATCTGGTTTATAGCCATACAATTTCTCATAGGGTGTAAGATCATGAATGCTTCTCATTAGATACATGTACATAAGCAATGCAACCAAATACTATAATGTGGTTGATATCCGGTTTATAGCCATACAATTTCTCATAGGGTGTAAGATCATGAATGCTTCTCATTAGATACATGTACATAAGCAATGCAACCAAATACTATAATGTGGTTGATATCTGGTTTATAGCCATACAATTTTGCAGATATTTGGGAAGCTAAGCAAGATCTCCTTCTATTGCATAAGTTTCAGCCTTTGTATGTTTACATGACCAATGTGCTCATGTTAGATTTTCACATCTCTAATTGCTCCATTATCATAGGCAAACATGGCTGCCTTTAAGTCAGGAATAGATGCATCCAAAGTGAATATCTTGTTATCTCTTTTTCCTTTAGAAATCAATTTGTAGTCATTTCCATACTCTTCTATAAAATAGCCATCTCTACTGAACTTGACTTGCACATTTTGCTCTGCAATTTGTCCAATAGATAGTAGATCCTTACCGATAGATGATACATATAACACATCATACAGACTTTTTTTCTTGCCATTATGCATGACTAATGGTATCACACCTATATGCTTGATATCATGTTGTGTATCATCACCAGTCCATACACAGCCATGAGAGCAAGCAGTCATTTCATCAAACCGCTCACCATGTAGAGTCATATGATTGGATGCACCTAAATCTATATACCATTGTTCATCAGCCTTGCCTTTCTTAGGCATATCCTTCGAAACATGTTGCATAACAAATAGCCTATGTGTCTAATCATCATGATTGTTACTAGAAGATGCATAGTTGCCATGTTGTTTGCCTTTTTCTTTCATGTCAACTTGTTTTTTATGATAGTCCTTTACTATGTGTCCATGCTTCCCAGAGTAATGATAATCTTTGTCTCTATTAGACTGATCATGAGACTACCAAGAACCACCTTTGCCTCTATGTAATCTCCCCCTGCCTCTAAAGGATCTTGATCTCCTCTCTCACCTTATGCATTTTGACTTTGCCATGCATTATATTGCTATTTTCCATAGGTATTCTGAGTGTCTCCACAACCTCAAAAGGCTCCACGAGATCTACCACCTCTAGCTATTTGACTCAAGTAGAATACAATATCTCTACTTTGAGAGATACTCAAACTTATATTCTAGCCAATCTTGACTTTCTCATGTAGCAACAAAGCAAGTAACTCATCCCAATCAAGGGGTTTATCTTACGGAGATTAATATATCAAAGGCCTTCTCTTCCTTTCCCAAACCATTCAAGGTGATTGCAATCATGTCATTATCATCAACTTTGAAACCAATAGTAGCAAGCTGATCTACAATGGTTTTAATATCCATTGTATAAGCTTGAAGGCTCCTAACATTCCTTATTATATTATTGAATTTTTGTTTCAGCTAAATCTTCCATGCATGAGCAATATTTCCATAATTCTTCATGAGAATTTCCCAAGCATCCTTTAGAGTTTGACAACTAGTAATCTACATAGCCATTGCATCTGAGATGAATAATGATAACCGATGCAAAAATTTACTAGCTCTTTCTAACCACAGTCTATGAGCTCTCACTTGCTCTGTATTCAAATTCCTCTTTGGGAGTCTTGGTTCAGCTATGCAAAGATCCTAGTAGCCTCTTCCTTCTATCAAGAAGTTTTGCATTCTAAATTTCCACAAGGCGAAGTTCTTGTTGTCATGCTTCTCCCCTACAATCTGAGTAATATTATCAGTTCCTATTGCATGAGCCATAATGGTACCGGTTTAAGACAATGCAATGCCTTCTTAGCTAGGTAATAATAGTTCCTTTAAATAGTCTCCACAATGCTATTATAGTTTACTAGATAAAGCTACAAATATGATCAATTGCTCAAGACATAAACCAAGTGTATTTACCACAAGCAATGGTAGTGTAAGAAAGCTCCAAGATAACAAATGCAATTTATATTTACAACTTAAAAACTCCCATAAACATCTTCATACATGTACGTGACACCCAAAGATTCAATACATTCACTGGAAGTACTCAATCAGTATATCAAACCGCTTTATGGATCACTAGTCTAGATGAGTGCTAGCCATAAATTGTATTATAGTAGCAAAATGACAGAGTTAAATTGAGCTCAAGTTAGGCCCAAATTAGCTCAAAAACAACTCAGGACATCACCACAACATCTTAGTATCAAAACATGCCCACGTGAGCACCTATAGATGCATAGAACTCATTCCAACATGTAGTGAATCCTTTCACATTAAATGATAGACAAGAAATCTATAATAGCCAACATTGAAAAGTCTATAATAACTTAGGTATTCTCAGCTCAGTAGCACCTTGCAACATCTTAAAAATTTGCCATGACATCTAGGAGTCAAAACATATCCATATGAGCATCATTGATTGCATGTTCAACATGTATACATGAAGAAGGGCCTTCATTCTATTAATAGCTAGCTAATGGACTTGTTATACTAGCAAAATAAAACACCTTTGAACTAAGCATCCTAGAAAAACCAGGTGAGCATGAGTGATGTCCATTACAGTAAATAACTAGTCTACACAGGTTTGTGTTGAATATCTCAAAATATATGTAGAATTTGGAAAAACTTTCTTTTGCAAAGTTGTAGACATGTCAAAATGGTTTGGGATCGAGGGCCACTTCTCCAAAATCCATTTCTACATCAAGATATGACTTCTACAAAAAAATGAACTCTTACAAGGTTTCTCATAGAGTGAAGGTCAATTTCAGCTCCACAACTCCAGCTCCCACAAAGTTGAGCTCTAATACCATGTTTAGAGAGAGGAGAAGAGGCCAACAAGAATGGGAGGTATGAACAAAGAGAAGTATACTCTCTCTTCTTCCATTATTCATTCATTTTTTAATACACAAAAGATACTAAATCTAAGTCACACATACAGTGTATGAAAATAGGTTACTAGCTGACCAGACACCTCTAACCTAAGTTGAGTCTGACTGACTCATTATTATGGCACACAAGACGATGATAGCTAGTTATAGTTGTACAACTAAGTCTCTTGTAAATATTGAGCTCGAATCTCAACATATCTCACAAAAAGCACTTATAGCTATAATTTTTCCCATAGGAAGTTAGAAACCCTAGGGCATCATTGCAACACTATTGTACATCAAGGATCCACAATAAGAATTATTGTCCACTAAAGAATTGGATGGAGAGGCTATTTGATTCTCTTCAAGGTTATATATTCCAAGGAATTCTTCCCAAGCCCCTGTGGAATCAAGATAAGCTCTTATTCCACCTATACAAGTACTTCAAGTGTGCATAGCTTGGGAGTCACAACTACAAATTCCTATACCATGGAAAATAGTAATACTAAGCCACAAAACTAAGATCAATAATAAGGGGAATTAGGACGTTCAACAAGACACAATACAGGGCATTGATAACAATGAGACTAGCAATTTGGGAGGCTTTCAAGAACTAGATTGACAAAATTGATACACTTGGAGCCTCTACTTAGAGCCATAAACAACATAGGACACCCAATCTAACCATTGCCATTACTTTCACCCTAGGAGCTCTGGGTGTGAAGATACTTTGGGAAGGAGTAAAACATCATGCCATCCTCCTAGTGGAAGCCCTACGTAACTCCACAAGCAAAAGATAAACAGATAGAAAGAGAGAGCATGGGCTCTTATAAGAGACAAAAAACACAAAGAATGCACACAAGACAAGAAAGTGAAAACCCTGTTCTTTCTTCTTCTTCTTTTCTTCTCCACTATAACAATCTACTAAGAATAAAGGGAAAGTACAACACACATAATATACAACCAATCCATAGTGTGGACATGCTAACTAGCAAGATGACTAGATAGATATCCTATGGTTTGAGTAGGTGGACTCTAGCTCTAAAGTCTCAATGAAAGCATATGCCAATGCAGGTACCAATCAAGCCAGTGATATGAGTGCAAAAAAGGGTTGTTCATGTGCATGAGTGTCAGCTCATGTTGATCTTGACATCTCTCAACACTTTCCCTCAGGCTCAATTCCATGAGCTACACTCCAAGTAAGCTTCAAAATTTTCAAAGCTTTTCTACTCCTAGGGCCTTGCTAAAAATATATGAAACATACTTCTCTATGATTACATATGTGAGATCACTATCACCTACCAAGATCCTCTTTCTAATGAAATGGTAATGAACCTCAGTGCTTTTCATGAGTGTACGATCCACTAATTTCCTCACCAATTGTATGTTGTTCATGTTGCCACAATAAATGGCAAATCTCCTATCTACTATATTCCCAAATCATCAACTAACTTTTGTAGCCAAGCTATCTCACAAGTTACCATAGCAACAAACCTATACCCTATTGGTACTTCATAATGTAATAGTAGGTTATTTCATACTTATCCAAGTGACAACCCCACCTCTGAAGAAAAACACATAGCCACATATAGACTTCTTGACAAATACATTGCCTGCCCAATTTGTATCAGTATAAAAAAATAATTGCACCACTGAATCGGCCTCATAAATGATACCATAATCCAATGTGGCATTAAGGTATCACAAGGTACACCCCACTGTCTAAATGAGGCTAATGAGGCACCTATATAAATCAACTCTCCAAACCAATTGTGTAGTTACAATCTAGCCTAGCAATACTAGTGAAGATCAAATGATCCAATGGTACACTAAAATTGGCCTACAATCGACCATACCATACTTCATCAAAAGATCCAAGATGTACTCCCTTTGTGAAAGCCATATCCCCTTAGATATCCTAATGACCTCAATGCCAAAAAAGTACTCTTGCTCTCCCAAATACTTCATGTCAAAATTCTACTTGAGAAGACTCTTCATATACTCCACCTCTTGCACATTGTCACCCCCAACAATCAACTAATCCACATAAAAGGTAATCACAACAATATCCCTATCAATCTAGCATCTATAAAGCAAGTGATCTGCATTTCCAACATGGAAACCAATAGAGACAATGTATTATATTATATTGTCATGCCATGCTATTAGTGCCTATTTTAGCACATACAAGACTTTGCATAGCTTACACATAATCTAGGTTAACTATGCTCTCATAACTATGTGGTTGCTATTTAGAGACAGAGAGAGACATTAGATAACACAAAGCTAGCAACTCTCATATTATCCCCTTCCATTATTCAGATAGTCTCACACTACCAAAGTAGAGTAATACATCTTCATCTAAGTAGATCAAAACCACACTACTCTAATAACTCCATCTAAGTCATAACCCAACTTATTCAGTGATGCACACATGCTAGAGAGACAGCTAGATTGTCATGTTAGGCATACATGCAACTTGAGCTTGAAGTCTCAACACTCCCCCTCAAGCTCAATATAGTAGCTATACACCAAGTAGCTGTCTAAAGTGAGTGAACTTATATTTACCCTCTCTTTACCTAAGGACTTGGTAAACATATCAGCTACTTGCTGATCTGTCTTCACATGTAGGAGTTCCACCTTTCTTGCAAGTACCATCTCACAAATGAAATGATAGTGTACCTCAATATGTTTCATTTTGGCATGATAAATAGGATTTTTTGCCATAAGTACACTACTAAGGTTATAACAATATAGTGTCACTGGAGCCTCTACCTGCATATCTAAATCTATCATCAATTTCAACAACCAAGCAATCTCACATGCAACCAAAGTTGCACCTCTATATTCCACTTTAGTACTTGATAGTGCAAAAATCGATTGCTTCTTACTACTCCAGTTGATCATCCCACTTCCAAGACTAAATGCTTAGCCACTAGTAGACTTGCGATCATAAGGACATCCTACCGAATCCGCATCAGTGTAGCCAATGAGCTTAAGGGCCTTATCTTTCTTATAAAACAACCCATGGTCTACAGTTGCCTTGACATGTTGCATAATCCTTCTTACAACATCAAGATGTGGTTTCTTGGGCTTTTGCATAAGCTAACTTATAAGCCCACCTGCAAAACTTAGATCAAGCCTAGTGACAGTCAAGTAAATCAAACTTTCGACCATTTACCTGTACATAGTGACATCTGCAATCTTGGCTCTAGTATCTATGTCCAATTTGATATTATGATCCAATGGTGTATTAAGTGGTTTACACTCTATCATCCCATATTTTTTCAGCATGTCCAAGGCATAATGTTTCAGCATTAGCCACAGTCCATTGATTGACTTTATCACTTCAATGCCCAAGAAAAAATTCAGTTCACTTTTTGCGTGAGCATCCCCCCCCTCCTTAGAAAAAGCGGATCTTTCATGTCAAATTCAGATTTTAGCATACTCATCACATTCTATATTCCAATGTCATCATCACCTATAATGATGAGATCATCCATGTAGACGGCTACAACAACCAATCCTCTTTTTAGCAAACAAACTGTGATCAGCCCTTCCAAACATAAAACCAAGACTTTGCAAGTAATTGCTAATTCATGCATGCTAGGCTCTTGGTGCATGTCTCAGCCCCATACAGGGATTTCTTCAGCTTGCAAACATACTGAGGAAATTGTGGGTGTACATACCCTTCAGGTTGCTCCATGAATACATCCTCTTCTAGGTCACCATTTAGGAATGCATTATTTACATCCATCTGCTACAATTTCCAACCCTTGGTTGCAGCCACAACAATTACAGTTCTAATGGTTGCCATCTTGGCCACAGGGCTGAAAGTTTATTCATAATCTAAGCCATATTGTTGAGCATACCCTTTTGCAACCAACCTAGCTTTATATCTCTCTATGTTGCCATCAGACTTGCATTTGATTTTATACACCCATTTGCAGCCTATAGTCTTCTTACCATTAGGTAATATAACAAGATCCCAAGTTTGAATTTCAGTGAATGCAACCATTTCTTTATCCATGGCTTTGCACCAATCTTATCCACTATTGCCTCAACAAACGTAGCAGGTTCTTTATACTCCATAACCTTTGTCATGTATGCATAGTGTTTTGTAGAATATCCACTGTATGTGAGTTTATCCACTGGGTATTTGACCCTCTGCTAGTGTCTCAACTACGATGCATTGCTTGATTCCCCTCTTTCATGAGGCGGTACATACATGCTCTGCCGAGCACTAGGTGTAAAAACAGATGGAATACCAAGTTCACTATCAAGGTTGTTAGCCAAATCATAACCAGAAGTCATCGTACCAGGAGTCATCATGCTAGAAATATCATCAGTAACATTTGCTTTTCCTTTGCTTTCTACCTCATTTCTCCCCCTCATTAACATAGTGGTGTAAGTGGATTGTGATGCAGAACTTCTTAGTCTGTCTGTCCATGAAGATACACTAGAGGATCCACCACTTGTAGGCCCATGGAGATAGAAGCACTTTGCTATGAAATAATAGGAGAACTAGAGTCTGAAGGCATATCAGCAGAACCAGATCAAGCCATTTCATCGAATATGACATCTTTGCTGAAAAATATTTCTCCAGTAGATGGATCATAACATTTATATTCTTTCCTCTCATGTGCATAACCAATGAACACACATTTGTGTGCTTTAGGATCCAATTTCTCACATTCAACCAAAAACTTTCATGTGACTTATGTCAAGCTTGTGCCCATAGAGTTTCTGGTATGGAGTCATGTCATGTATACCTATAGTGGGGGTTTGATTCAACACATACATGGTGTCATAACAGTCTCAGCCCAATAGTATAGTGGTATGTTTTTTTCATTTAGCATTGCATGAGTAGTCTCCACAAGCACTCTAGTTTTTCTTTCAGCCACACCATTCTTCTGCGGGGTGTAACTACGTGCGAGTTGTCTGCAAATGCCATTTATAACTAAGTATCTGTCAAACTCATTAGATACATATTCCCCACCACTGTCAGATATCAAGCATGAGATGTAGCAGTCATATTCCTTCTCAACTTGCCTTTTGAACTCTTTAAAAACAATTAACACATTTTCCTTATGTTTCAAGATATATACCCAAGTATACTGACTAAAATCATCTATAAAAGTCTAGATCCTCCCAAAGAGGCATTATGGGTTGGTCCCCATACATCAGAGTGTATCAATTGTAATGGTCTCATATTGTTTCAAACATGCTTTACAAACAGAAAGTGAGACTATTTACCAAACTCGCATGCATCAGAGACATGATCGATCTCACAGTATGCAAACTTTGGTAAATCTGTCACACAAGTTGCTTTCTCTGCATAATTTGCAGCCGTTGAATATTTACATGACCAACCCTTTTGTGCCATATTTCCAGATCTCTAATAGTGCCCTGGCCTTGTCCAAACATGACTAATTTTAGCTGAGGTAATGTTGCATCCAATGTGAACATTCTACCATGTCTGTGACCTCAAGCAATGAGCTTACAACCATTACCAAACTCTTCTATGAAGCAGCCATGCTTATTAAATTGAACTTGCAAGTTATGTTCAGAACTGATAAATTTTTTTTTGTAATGGAGGGCACATGCAATACATCATGCAAACCTTTCTTCTGCCCATCATGTACGACCAAGGGTACTACGCCCTTATTCTCAATGGTGTACCGAGTATCATCCCTTATACACACATATCTATTCTTTTCAGGAACCATATTTATAAACCAATCACCATGAGGTGTACCAGACATTATCTATTTCAGCCTCCTTAGGTGCACGGTCTTGAACATATGTCATGGCAAACAATCTGTCAGTGGAAGCATCCTATGTATGACTTGATGATACATAATGTCCCTATTGTTTGCCTTTTTGATTAGCCTACTTTTTCCAACATTCTTCGGTAATGTGGCCATACTTGCCATAGTAGTGACAATCCTTATCTTTATTCGGATTGTCATTAATATACTGTGACTGCCAGGATCCTCTACCCCTAGGATTGGATCTCCCCCTCACTCTAGAATGACCACCACCTCTTGCCTGCTGACCTTGTAGGGCATTACTGCCATGAGATGCATGCTATTGTGTTCCTTGTCCATGAGCAAACCCTCTTCCTTGACTAGTACAACCTCATTGTTAGAATAGAACACATCATCTTTGCCTTTAGAGCTACTTGATATCATGTAGTTAACCCCAATTTGACTTGTTGATGGATCAACACAATGACACAAGCTCATTAAAGTCTAGTATTTCAACTCACACAAATATAGACATGTCAAATGGTTTGTACACAGGTCTGAAACTAATGGGACCTAAAATGGGCCGACACTGGCTATGGCATTAGCCAGACCTCATGCACACAATAGACAACCCCACCACATGGCCTCACAGCCAAGAGTGTCTAAGATTCACTCTACACTAAATGCTAATGTTGATTATGCATTTGTATTAGGTCATAGTTCAACGTTTACCATCCCTTCTCCTTAGAGGGAGATCCCATAACATATATGCTTAATACCTCGTAGCACAAACATAGGGAAGCACCTCTTGGCTGATTGCGGTGGCTCCACAACGACTCTGCTACACCTCGGGGATTGGCCCCAAGATGCGTCGCTCCAACATAAACTACACATGATACAAGCTCCACTCTTTCATTTTGAAAGTATTCCAAGAGATACCACGTGTCCTTACCAAACCATTCCCAAAAATGATCGACTAGCCTACAAATTAGGTTGTCTCACATACTCAAGCATAGGTCATTATAATGGAAAACATGTGCTATGCATCCAGTTCTTCATATTCCGATACCATGGTTGATATGCACATGCAAAAGTGGATGATCCTAATGTGCTCAAACATAATTTTCAATTAGAAACGTGTCATGTACAACCAAGCTTTCCATTGCTCATTTACTAACTCGTTGCAACGATGTAAGGATAGCACCGAGACAACGCTCATGCTACTATCTTCTTAATTCAAATACTACAAACCCTATATCATGATATGCATAAGCAAAATCAATAATAAACAACTCCGAAATCGCATCATTCCAACACCCCACCCCCTACTTTTAAGTACTGCTTCTGTTGCATAGGTGTAGGGGTTCATTTTGTCATGCTTTAATGTATGAAAAGCGATAAATCACAAACTTTGATAAAGAGATAGGGCAAACTAAGGCTAAACCTCATGCTCTACCACTACCATACATTCACAAACACTCAATATATTTTTTCTTATTTTTATGAAGCATATTTTTATTTTTTTTCTTATTTTTAGCATTTATTTGATAATAATCACAATTATTTTTTGATTTTTCCTATACTAATTATTTTAGCATACTAAAATTCAATTAAAATTTTCATTTTCCCCCATAGGAACACATTTCACCCACCCGAAATGACAAAACATGTAAATCATTATGAAATCCGAATTTTTCGATAGACAACAATTAAACATAATGCAACCAGTACTCAAACAAAATTTCATCACATAAGAATATCATTTCCATCATAAAGTGTCCAAAAAGCTCCATTTCCTTCATAAAAAATAGTAATACCGTGTTTCTAAAAAACCTGAGACGCATGAAATGAATGTGTGACCAGCGGATGGAGCCTCCATTGTGCTCAATTCCATGCTGCACATTAAGCTTCAACATCTCCATTAATCTCCATCATCATTTGCTTCAATCTCCTTCCCGATTCTTCCTTCAAGGTAATGTGCATGAACAGCCCATAGAGGGGAGAGAGAGGGAGAAGAGAGAAAGACTAGAATTGGCTCTGTCAATCTGAGCAGCCAGCGCGGAGAATGGTGATGGAGATCCAAACCAAAGTGTAGATCAGGGATGTAGTCAATCTGGGGGGTTGTACTGAACCTCCATAGCCCCCCTCTCCCTAAAAAAATCGGCGCCTATGTAGAGATATTGCCATTTTTTTTCTCACACTTTTAAAAAAATGCCCCCCTCTCCCCATTCATGAAATTTGGGGGTGCCCAAGGGCCCCCAAAGAGTGGCACCCCTTCAACTCTCAAGTGGCTAGCCATTTTTTGGCACTCCTCTTGCATTCGGCCTCCGAATCGACTTCTAAAAAATTCTAGACGTCTGCCTCAAGGTCCCACACTGCCTGGCTCTTTCTGGGTCTCATCCAACATCCCGAGAAATTACAAAAGTTTCCCAACTGTCACTTGGTGGGTCTTTAAAGCACTTTTGCGCTTGCTTAAAATCGTATTGACTGCAGCCGTCACCTTCGACGAAGTCTATTTTTCCCTTGAAATTTAGATTTTAAAGCAAATTTTAAGCATGTATCCCAGGCAAAATCCACTATTCATTGGTGACCACATGACAAGGCGAGTCAGCCCATCAAATCCAATGAACAGATCTGCACATAAACACAACCACAAAGAGCATCAAGCTGATACTGAAAATACTCAACAAAACACATCACAACTCTCACCCTACCCCCTGTGAAAACCAAGGCATAAAATTCACGAGGAGTAGGCTGAGCATAATCTGATAGAAAATTCAAAAGCTAGTCACTAACCAACTGTTCCAACACAACCAAACTAGAAAGAACTATCAAAGAGGTCATCCTAAGTGGTGGTTTGAACTACCTACCTAACGGAGGACAACTCAAGTAGGAGCTCCTCCTAGGTAAGGACTCCTATAGCCTGATCAAGAAATAGTTTATGTTAGTATGTTTTCTTTTTAGGCCTTTATTTTCCATACTCGGGTGTGTAAAAAGGAGGGAGCTGAGCGTAGTGACCCAAGGAGAACAGAACATCAGCCTCAGGTCCTGTCTCGGTACCCAAGAACCTACCAGGCCCTCGCAAGGCGACACTTAATCCTTTTCTGACACTCCCTTTTATTTTCGCTCCAACCTTCCTTATTTTCTTTGCTTTTCAGTTAGATGCCACTCCCAAGAAGACAAGGTATCAGCCTCGGGTCTTGTCTCGCCCCCAGGAACCTACCAGGCCTTCACAAGGCGATGTACAACTGCTCAAGGATTTTTCTTTCTTTCCCTTTTCTATTTTTATAGGGGCTAGAGCCCCTTTTTACACACCTCTGTATATTCACATATTTTCTTTTAGATATTTAGGGTTTTTTCCGTTGTGTCATCATTATGTCTGGTAGGCGTTTCTAATTGCCTCACACTAATAGGAACTCCTAGAACAGTCGCCTAGTAGGTTAGCAGAACAGGGTCACTAGAACTCTCGTCCAAGATAGGTCTTTCAGTTGACTGACAATGCCCTTGTAGGAGCCAATGACTACTCAGACCTCCCCCAGACATGCCTAACCTAAACCTGGGACTTCATGCCTTGATTGCAAGTCCCCAACAAACAAAAAGAGAGGAATCCTTACGTACACATATATCATTAATTGCTTAAGGGAAAAGGAAAAAGGCTCGGAAAGGGGGATGGAACCACATGGAATGGCCACAAGAAGCTCCTCCATAGCAAAGGCTCCCTCCAGCAACTTCGTCAACCTGTATGATGTAATCACTAAAATAGAAAACTATTAAACGTACCTGCATCAAACAGACATAGGGCTCTCTTGGCCTAAAGGAATAGCACATTTTATTGCAAAATAATTGGCCCTCTTGGCCTAATAAAATCAAACATTAAAACCTTAAAGCAACTGGCCCTCTTGGCCTAATGAGATCAAACAAAACAACACCTACCCATCCCTCCTTGGAATAAGGAAAATATACAAAAATACGCTCCAGTTGAAGGGGAAAAATAGGGCTCTCAGCCCTAAACTAAATGCATCAAGTTGTGACCCATCCCTCATGCATGTATAGCAAGAGGGGTATGCATAACATGTTGTTTGATCAACCTATTGGTCCAAGATAATAGTGGTAGATGGGTCTTGGCCACTCTTCACATTACCCAAACTAACCATCGCCTACCATGCAACACGTGGTCTGATAAAGATCCACACAAATGACCAGGTTCTATCTCATTATCAATAGCAACATTTGGAATAGGACCACAATTGAAGAAGAGGCCCTCTTCATAGGCAAAAGTGGCTATAAACTGATTCCAAGAACGTGGAATCAACTAAAGAGATGCTCTCTCAAATTCATCAAGTAGGGTTATAGCAGTTTGATGATACATGCGAAGGATAGGATTCCAGACTGTATATGTCTCATTTAGTTGATTTAAGATCAGCTGGGAATCCCCTTTTACTAACAATCACCGAATACCACATTTCTTGGCAATGTTCAGTCCCATAATCAAGGATTTATACTTTGCATTAGTGAATCCTACCCCGAGATAAACATCTAATTTCATTGTGACTCTACGTCGGGGATCTCGGATAACTACTCCAACACTCCCCTTTTTATTAGGGCCCTTGGATGTTCCATCAAAGTATAATGTGTACGTCCACCATGGGTTTACATGGCCAGTCATCAAGAACTCCCCTATTTGTAATTATGATAGTCAAAATTCAACATATTTAGAGATGAACTGATGGCTCCATCCCACCGATTGCATTGAACTCAACCAGGATGCTTGTCAAAATTTGTAAACAGTGATGGCAGAAGACTTTGATTTCCCACACAAAGGTACCGTCTTCTTGCTCAACCACTTTGAATCCTTTGGTTCACCAAATAAGCTTCCCCTGATGATATCTTTGCTCTAGATATGGGTGCTCCAAATAAGGGATTAACTACCCCATCAACCAATTTGAGCTCTCCTATAGGTCTCAAATCAACCCTAGCATGGACCTGCAATGCATTTAGCGCGTTAGCATACTAAAAAATAAAAAGGTTTAATCCTATTAAGATTAATATTATTTTTAAATTCCACTTTTTGTAGATTAGCTACTAGTAAAGCCATGAACTTATTTTTACCTATCCTAACTACCTTGTAAGGGCCATCCCATCTAGGTTCTAACTTCTTAGGAAATAGCTCCCTACACACATCATAATATAGAACTAACTGTCCTTTCTTAAAGGTATATTTCTTCGCTTTTAGATCATGCAACCGCTTCATTTGACGCTTAGCTACTTCCTAGTGCAACAGACTGCAATTTGAGCTCATCCAAGTGGGCTATAGTTGTAAAACGCTCGAATAGGGCATCTTCCTCACCCAAAGAATGATTGATTGCAAATCTTATGGTCGGAAACTCAATTTCTAAGGGCAAGACACACTCCTCCCCATAAACTAATTTGAATGGGGTGTGGCCAGTCTCTTGTTTAAACGTCATGTTATACGCCCATACCGCCACATATTATTTTGTATCCCACTCCCGTTTCTTTTCGGAAACTATCTTGGACATGATACCCATAAGTTGCTTATTGGTACTTTCAACTTGTCCATTTTCCTCTTGTGGATTATAGGTGGTCGTCTTGTTACACTTAATTTTCCATGCTTCAGTCAGGCTTTTAATTACCTTGTTCAAAAAATGGGTTCCATGGTCCGATACTATTTCCTTTGGTGGACTAAAAGGGCAAATGATATGCTCAAGTAGGAAATTCGTAGTCTCTTTTGCATTGTCCTGCCTCGTCGCCCGTGCTTGTGACCACTTTGTAAAGTAATAAGTGGCTACTATAATGTATCTCTTCTGAGTAGTAGAGAATGGGGTAATAGGACCCACAAAGTCGATGCTCCACTTCTCAAATGGAAGGGTAGCCATAATCGGAGTAAGTGGGTGTTTCCTATTCTCTCTACTATTATGTCTTTGACATGTATCGCATCTCTTAACATACTTCAATGAATCTTGGAAGATGGACAGCCACCAATATCCAGCTCTTAAATCCTTCTGT
This sequence comes from Lygodium microphyllum, assembly GCF_053477565.2. Taxonomy (NCBI): domain Eukaryota; kingdom Viridiplantae; phylum Streptophyta; class Polypodiopsida; order Schizaeales; family Lygodiaceae; genus Lygodium; species Lygodium microphyllum. Next base: position 1,286,549 of record NW_028229519.1, read on the forward strand.
GCCGTCAACCATCCAGCAAAGTGCCCTCTACAAATGGAGTCATGGCACTCTTTCAAGATAAATGGAACCTCGTCAGGCATCACACATCGGTGATAGATATCATCAACACCTTGCTGATATAGTGTTTCTGCAATCAAGGGAAATTTCAATGCCTGCTATTTAATTTTCCTCTTCTCAGATTTTGATAGAGTAGCTCCAGTCTCTCACGTGGATAGATAATGCATTATAGCAGCATACCAGGAGGGAATAGACACCGTATCAATCTTAAACAATGTTTCCATGTCACTTCCTTTAGCTAAGACCTCTTTTGGCTCTCCGAAATCCACAAGACATTCTACAATGCCCTATAGTTTCAGTGGCTTGCTCTTAATCTCGTAATCAAACTCTTGCAAAGTGATTAACCACTTTGCTAAACGATCAGGCAGCTATAACTTGTTCATCAATAATTGAAGTCCTTCCACCTTCGTATAAAAAACCACCTTCTCATAAAGAATGTAATGCCTAAACTTTTTCGTCACAAATACCATTGCAAGGCACAACTTCTCCATATAGGTGTAGTTAATTCCGATATGCCCAACTTTCGACTAGCAAAGGCTATTGGATGGTGCCATTTTTCCTCCCAAATTTGTAATAAGCATCAATTGATACTATATATTGTGGCTGTTGAAAATATATAAAAAATTTCGCCCCTTTTAGGTGCTTTTAAAATAGGTGCTTTAGCAATCTCCTGCTTCACATCGTCAAAAGATACTTTGCAAGCATTACTCCATGCAAACTGATAGTTAAAGGACAGTAGGTTTGTCAGTGGCAATGTTCTTTTTGCTAAGGCATTGATAAACCTCCGATAATACCCTACCGATGATGACAGAAAGCTATGCACCTCCTTTGGAGTATGTGGTGGACTCGTGATGACTATGATCTTGATATTTTCAAGGTCAATTGCAATCCCTACTGAACTGACCACATGACCTAACAATAGCCCATAAGGCACTCCAAAGATGCACTTCCATGGGTTGAGAGCTATGAGCTGCAACGCTCGAAACACTTTTGCAAAATGATCAATTGTCTATCCCTTATGGTGGCTACCCCCAAGCCATCAATGAATACTTTCAACTCCTCTGGAGAGATGTCACCAAAGGTCTTGTCAACTATTCTTTGCCACGAACCAAGTGCATTATATAGACCAAATGCCATCACATGGTATGCAAAGGTACCAAAGGCAATAATAAATGTCGTTTTCAGCTTGTCTTGCTCAGCAATCGCCATTTGGTTATACCCTGTAAAGCAATCTATGAATGAATAGATTTCCCTACCCAAAAGTTGATCCAAAATTTGGTCAATAAACGGCAACGGGTAGTAGTCTTTAATAGTCTACTTATTCGGCTCTCTAAAGTCTTGATTATTCTTCTTCTTTCTGATCACAACTGGTGAATACCATTCAATATGCTGAACAGGGAAGATCAAACCCACTTTTCACAACTTCTAAAGCTCCTCAAACAGGCCGTCCCTTAGTTCAAAAGGCATACACCTTGCTTTCTAATGTACATGCTGACTTCCTTCCTTTAGAGGAATGGTATGCACAACCAGACTAGGGGGAATGCCTTTGAGTTCATCATAGCTCCAAGCAAAGATGTCACATAACTCTTGAATTAAGGACACATAGTCCTCTCTCTCTTCTGAACTGAGCATGAAACCTAATTTGATTGGCCATGAATCGTTTGGCATACCAAGGTCCAACTCAATAATGTCTGTATCTCTTATCCTATTTTGAGGCTTTATCGGTTCATTCAATGTGATCTGATAAATTTCCTCTGTAGTGGACCCTTCTTTAGATCCATTGCTCGATGATGTCTCACTACTAGATGGATCATCTACTATTTCTTGTTCAATAGAGGATAAATGAGCTCTCTCACTCTGAGGAGACTCAGGGTAAGCATCCACTATTACATGATTGGCACCTCTACCTAGAATCACTTGACCAGCAGGTATATCGACTTGGCAGTCTGTTCGTAAAATCCATGGACTACCTAGCAAAACTTGATAGCTAGGACGTCCTACAAACCTTATCACCCTAAAGTCCAGATAGCATTCCACTCTTGCAATGGTAACGTGGACTTTAGTGATGTAGCCTTTTGGTTGCCTTAGACTATCATTAGCCATCCTAAGAAGTATGGAGCTTTCTTTTTGGATTTCTAAACCTAGCCTTTCCATCAAGTCTGAACTCATGATATTGACAGAGGATATAGTATCCATGATAGTGTGCTCCACTAACATTCCATCCACATACATTGGAATCCTGGGACAATGCTTTTCAACATGATCGAACACCAATCTTCTCCCACTCGTGCTATGCCCAAAGGTTCTACAATATACCCAATACACAGGATTTTCTTGAATTCCTTGCATACTCCTGGAGACAGTTTAATCAATTGCAAGAGATTCACATCTGGTTTAACTTCGCAAAGAGAACTTGCTAGATCAAAGTCGTGATAGTTAGCCAAATTTCTCTTCTCTTGCCAAACCAGTCTCTCCTTTGGTCTTTGGACCAACTTTGGTGCCTCTTTTTTAACATTTGCCTTCTTTCTTGGCAATCCTTTATCCTTCTCGGGATCAACTTTACTATCAATAGGCCTGAGAGGTCCACCTTCCATATCAGGATACATGACTTGCTTTCCCCTAGCAACTCGCTTAGGGTTTCCCTCGATAGGTTTTACATTTCCTTTGTCACCCTCTTTAGTCTTTTGACCTCATGTTACGGGCTCGTAGATTAGAAATTTCGACGTCATTGACACGTATGGCCTCAATAAGACTGACTCCCCACTGCCATGAGGCAACTCCTTTACAATGGCCTTTCCTCATTGCAGTATTTGTATTGGTCCCTCATCTTGCTGGAGATTATTCCCTTGTGCATGATGGTTAACTGAACCTGGTAGTTTACTCCCTTGTTGGAGAGAACTGATCTTAATCCAACAACTAGTAGCTAAGTGGCCAGACTTTTTGCAAATATCACATTTGACATTTTGACAATTCCTAGGGAAATATTGGCCACCACACCACTTACGGTTGAATCTTGAGGGGGCACCCTCTTCAGATGTCGACTCCCTATCAAATTCTGCTGCTTCTTAAGGAAATTGACGCCCACAACTATTTGTCTATATTGCTCAGAAATCATATCGGTGTAGTGCTTCATCATCTCCTTAACTTTGCCAAGGACATTAGAGGCACTCGACTCATAGTCGTGATCGTCTGTCTGTTGTCCCATTGGCCTAACCACTTGATTGGGAATTGATTGCTGACCTACTGGGACAACATTCGGGTTTGTTGTTTGGCCTCCACCATTTAGTGGGCCCATCTGACTAGCCATACGCATAGTTAGACTAGGAGGAGCTGGTAACATAGGAAAATTTAACATGATACTCCCTCTTCCATTCGCATTTGACATGGGGTCCCCTTGACTCCCATTGGTCAGTGCCAAATTATTACCATTCCAATTTATCCTTATTGCATAAGCCGCTTGCAAGCGCGCCTCTACTCCTTCTGCTTGGGTAATAGCAGTGTCAATGTTGGCCAAAGAGACACTACTCAGCTACACTTGGATATTGAAATCTAATCCATGTAGGAAATATTACAATTGTGCAGCCGATGGAATGGGGATATAAGTATTAAGTTTGCGAAGAACTTGCTTTAGTTTCTTGGTGCATAGGCCTGGACATTCTCATTTGGCTCTTGGCATGTTACATTCAAGACATGCAACCAATACTGTCCACCTCTCTCAGAAGCAAACTCTCTACAGAAGGCCGTGAAGAATTGCTCAATGCTAGTTATGGTTCCCGCCTCTAGGCTGTGATACCATACTCCTGCCCTTCTTTTTAATGTCATATTGAAGAACATCATTAAGTGTCATTCGTCTTGGATTCAATAGTTGAACACGAGCGTTTGAAACTCCTTAATATGGAGTTCTCCATCTTCTTTTGCTAGCCCATGGAAGATGGAAAAAGGTGCTCCTAATGCCGATAAATTCGGTGTCCCTACTGGAATTGTGATGGGTTGTGCCATGGCTACAACCAGATTGGCAGCAGGAGTTTGTGTAGGTAAAACTATACCCCCACTTGAAGTGGGTTGATTGAGTCGAAGAAGGGAAGTACTAAGACTTTCTCTTGCACTCAAAAGGTTGCTTATGACACTTAGGGTATTAGAACCATTGCCGCTTATATGTAGTGGGCTGCTCCTTTGAGGAGAATAATTCCTTAGAATCTCTAACCGCCATGTAGCCCTCTCAGCACATTCCTCTTTTTATATTTTGGCTTGACAGCTCTTGTCAAAGGACATAAACTGACTATTTGATCCCTAGAAACCCTAGATTCAGAACCACCACTTATTGGTGGCTCCCGGCAAACACACCATTGATGGAACCTAAAATGGGCCAACACTGGCTATGGCACTAGCCGGACATCGTGCACACAATAGACAACCCCACACACGGCCTCACGGCCAGGAGCGTCTAAGACTCACTCTACACTAAATGCTAATGTCTATTTTCTATTTCTAGTAGGTCATAGTCCAACGTTTACCATCCCTTCTCCTTAGAGGGAGATCCCATAACATATATGCATAATACCTCATAACACAAACGTATGGAAGCACCTCTCGGCTGATTGTCGCAGCTCCACTGCGACTCTCCTACACCTCGGGGATTGGCCCCAAGATGTGTCGCTCCAACATAAAGTGCACATGATACAAGCTCCACTTTTTCATTTTGAATGTATTCCACGAGATACCATGTGTCCTTACCAAACCATTTCCAAAAATGATCGACTAGCCTATAGATTAGGTTGTCTCACACACTCAAGCATAGGTCATCATAACAGAAAACAGGTGCTATGCATCCAGTTCTTCATATTTTGATACCATGGTTGATATGCACATGCAAAAGTGGATGATCCTAATGTGCTCAAACATAATTTTCAATCAGAAACATGTTGTGTACAACCAGGCTTTCCACTGCTCATTTACTAACTCGTTGTGGCGATGTAAGGATAGCACCGAGACAACACTCATGCTACTATCCTCTTAATTAAAATATTACAAACCCTATATCATGATATGCATAAGCAAAATCAGCAATAAACAACACCTAAATCGCATCATTCCAACATCCCACCCCCTACTTTTAAGTACTGCTTTCATTGCATAGGTGTAGGGGTTCATTTTGTCATGCTTTGATGTATGAAAAGCGATAAATCACAAACTTTGCAAAGAGATAGGGCAAAATAAAGCTAAACCTCATGCTCTGCTACTACCATACATTCACAAACACTCATTATATTTTTTTTTATTTTTATGAAGCATATTTCTATTTTTTTCCTATTTTCTCTTATTTTTTAGCATTTATTTGATAATAATCGCTATTATTTTCCGATTTTCCTTATACCAATCATTTCACATACTAAAATTTAATTTAATTTTCCATTTTCCCTCATAGGAACACATTTCACCCACCTGAAACGACAAAATAAGTAAAGCATTATGAAATTAGAATTTTTCGATAGACAACAATTAAACATAATGCAACTAGTACTCAAACAATTTTTCATCACATAAGAACATCATTTCCATCATAAAATGTCAAAAAAACTCAATTTCCTTCATAAAAAATAGTAATACCGTGTTTCTACGAAACTGGAGATGCATGAAATGACTGCATGACCAGCAGACGGAGCCTCCATTGCTCTCAATTCCATGCTCCACATCAAGCTTCAGCATCTCCATTAATCTCCATCATCATTTGCTTCAATCTCCTTCTCGATTCTTCCTTCAAGGTAATGCACATGAATAGCCCATAGAGGGGAGGGAGAGGGAGGAGAGAGAAAGACTAGAATTGGCTATGTCAATCTGGGCAACCAATGGAGAATGGCAATGGAGAGCGAAACCAAAGTGTAGATTAGGGATGTAGTTAGTCTAGGGGGTTGTATTGAACCTCCATAGCCCCCCTCTTCGTCAAAAAATTGGCACATGTGCAGAGACATCGCCAATATTTTCTCTCACTTTTAAAAAAACGGTCCCCCCCCATTCGTGAAATTTGGGGGTGCCCAAGGTCCCCCAAAGGGTGGCACCCCTTCAACTCTCAAGTGGCTAGCCATTTTTGGCACTCCTCTCACGTTTGGCCTTCGAATCGACTTCTGAAAAATTCTAGGCGTCTGTCTCGAGGTCCCGCATTGCCTGGCTCTTTTCGGGTCTCATCCGACATCCCGAGAAATTATGAAAGTTTCCCAACCATCACTCGGTGGGTCTTTAAAGCACTTTTGGCACCCGTCTCTGACTTGCTGCTTAAAATCGTACACTGACTATAGCCATCGCCTTCGATGAAGTCTATTTTTTCCTTGAAGTTTGGATTTTTTTGGCAAATTTTGAGCATGTTTCCTAGGCAAAATCCACCACTAACAAACCATTTAGAGTAATATCCACTAAATCCTCATCATCAACATCAACTTCGACTAGTGCTAGCTGATCTGCAATGGTCTTCAATTCAGTCACATAGTCTTGTATACATTGACCTTTCCGATCCATATTGTTGAACTTCTGCTTTAGTTGGATTTTGCCAGTATTGATGGTCATGCCATAATACCGCATCAAAATATTCCAAGCATCTTATAATGACTTACAGTTCATTATCTGCATGACCATTGCATTAGAGATACACAAGGACAACCAATGCAACAACACTCGTTAGGCTCTTTCCATCCATGCTTGATGTGCCCGTTTCTGTTCAGCTGTAGGATTTCTGTCAGGAAGTTTGGGTTTAGCTTCAGCACCACCCGCAATTAAATCCCAATAACCCTTTCCCATCAGCAAGTTCCAACATGTATACTCTTAGTTGAGCACGAATACTTAAGCATTATGGTCATAACAGTAACTCAAGCTTCTCATATTCATATAAGAAAATAACTTTTAGCAATCTAAAATTGAAGGGAATTTTAGTATTCAGCACAACCTTATCTCACAGTTTGAGCTCATAGCATCACTCAAGCATGTATGAGTATGTATTTCCATGATAAGTCCTATTCTGACATAGTGACTATAAAATCTGATGACAAGTTTAATTGTGTTTTAAAGTCATGTTCCAATGCAGTTCTTCCCAGCCCAGAAAGCAGCAAGGGCTTTGGTTGTACAAGCATGTCTCCTAATGACAATAAGAATAATGATCATGAAACACTATGTCTAGCTTCCATTGGCCAAAATGCCACGGTTTCCCAGGCTTTTAAATTGGAATAACATGATGTCAAAAAGTCAAGAAGGTAAAAAAGTATTGAACCAAACTTGGCCTCTAACTTGGAGACAGAAGATGCCACTACAAGGAAAGCTATGACTACATTAGAATACCACCTAGTTTCCAAAAGCATTGACTAGCCTTTGCTACAACAAACTGTTGAAGACCTAGAATTACTCTACACAGAATCATCAGTGCCCATGGACTCTTCTTGTAAGAAGTCATAGCCATTCCTTACTTTATCACAGGTATGACCAAATGCAAGCCTTGAATTAACCACAACCAGTTCAGTTTGCTGTCCACATTGGCAAGCAAGAGAGAATACATGCACCATCTCTGCATTCAATCCACACTATGAATTAGGAAATATGCGCACTATATGTAGTCCGCACTGCTATCCACACTTATCTAGGCTGATCAGCTACTTTTCACGCTAATCTGGCTGCTCACATTGCTATCCATGCTAGTCTGGTTGCTCACGTTGCTGTCCACACTGACACAGGTCTCAAGTACCAGTAGCACACATGTTTACTCTGGTTGATTCCTAACTAGTCAACACTTAACTAGTTGGTCTTCCCCTTACTTGTGATTGCCATTGACTACAATCCCTTTCAGCTCCAGTCATGCCTATTCTCAGCCAAAACCATGCTCTGATACCATGTTCAGAGACAGAGAGAGAGAGAGATTAGATAACATAGAGCTAGCAACTCTCATATTATCCCCTTCCATTATTCAAATAGTCTCACACTACTAAAGTAGCCTAATACATCTTCATCTAAGCAGGTCAAACCACACTGCTCTAATAACTCCATGTAAGTCATAACCTGACTTATTTGCTAATGCACACATGTTAGAGACAGCTGGATGTTGATGAAGGGGGATCTCATGCTCGACCGCCAAGACCCATGGACCACTTATTGTTTCAATCATTTCAAGTGAGCTCTAATGCCTATCTCTCACCTAGCCGATGAACTTCCAATCCTATGAGTGTAGTGAGCTTACCTTGATACTCAAATGAGTAGCCTCCTCACTCAAGCACTCCGGTAGCTCCATGATTGGTGATGCAAGCTCAAGCAAGCTCAACCTTCTACCTTCAAGCTCCATCCACCATAGCCGCACGCACACGACAAGAGAAGAAAAAAGAAGAGAAGAGAATATGGAGAGCTTCTCCACCATGGTCCCTCACCCTTACACACTCACTCCCTCACACTCTCAGACTCCCTCTCTCAAGCACAAGCACAAGCAAGAGGAAGAGAAGAGAATAAAAGAAGAAGAGAGCTACTTTTGCCACACACCAAGAATGAGCTTCTCATTCCATTGTTGAGTTTATATACAAGTCCTAAATCCTTTGGGCACCCATCCCCTTCTTTACATGACTGGGTGTCTTGCCAAGGTAGGTCCTCTTTGCTTATTCCCTTCTATTTACCTTATCCCTTTTCCTATGCCTATCTAGATTTTACAATTTGCATAGGAGGGAGCTTGGCACTCTTTTACAAAATTTTAGGGATGTCTTTCATTTGAAAATGTGCCTTCTATCTTTTGCATTTTTCTAAGGTTGCCTTTGCGCCTTTTTCCTTTTCTCCTTCTTGTTGACTTCATTGGGCCCACATTTTAGAATTTTCTTGGATTTACTTTTGCTTTTTCTTTTTCCTTGTCATGCATTGGGCTTAACATTATCCCCTCCTAGTCGACGAGTGCCAATCCCATGGCACTTGTGGGTCTTTGTTGATGAGGGCTCGGTGAGTTGAAGGGTGATCGTGTGGGTTGATGATGGGGCCTTGTGGGGATTGGTCATGGAAGAGAAGCTTATCAAATGATTGAGGTGGTGGAGGTCGAGGGTATGTCGAGTGGATGATGGGGCCTTTGAGATTGGTGGTTGGTCACCTTCATCTTTATCTAAAAGGAAAAGAAAAGTGTGCTATCTAGGGGGTGTGTCTACTTTACCATGCAGTGTAATGTGCTTGTGCTAGTGGAACTAGGAGCCAGGTTGAACCATAGGAAGCAAGCCAAGGTGTTGTCCCACACTTGAGGACCCAGTTCGTGCATAAGGGATGTGCGATGGGTGATGCTTAGGGAGACATGTCTAAGCATAGGTGAGTGTGACCTCCCTAGGTATGTCCTACCCTTGATGTGCCCTAAGGGTGAAGTGGGGAATCAAAAAGGGGCTAGGGGGTTAGGGATGGAGCCAACCGACCAAGGCCACTAAATGCACCTAACTTGAGGATCCCTAGGTGCAGTGACTGTGGTGCTCATGTAGTGAGTTTCTTGCTTTATCTTGTGAATTTCTTATCTGTTTTCTTACTCTTTTCTTTTCTTTTTTTAAAAAAAATTTTGTCTTTTTTTTTGAAAGTAACAAAGAACTAATCTTCGCCATCATGGTCATGAGAAGAAGTTAGGGGCTTAAGGAACTTGCTAAGGAAGCCCTTTCCCTGCATATATCCTTTTAGGTTCATTCTAATGTGGAGAGGAGTTGTGGACAAAAATGGGTGGTTACACCTGGTGAAGCAGCTATCATTCATATCCTTTAAGAGGGCCATGCAAAAGGATGGTAAGAGGGTAGCTTGCATCATCAACCTAGCCACGGCATAGCTATATATGGCGGCATTTAGATTAAAAAATAGGGGGTGGGAGGTAGTATTCTTGTGGTGTAGGATCCTGTTTAAGTAGTACCCTAAGTAATCTAAGATAGTTATAAGTAGTGATAAGGTGGAATCTAGGCATGACGTGAACTCATTAAGAAAATGGGCAATCGAGTCCTGTAAGCCATTCTTGGAGAAGGTCAGGGCGTCCTTTGGCTTGGTGGCATTTACATTGTATTTTTAGAAAATTATATCTACCCTGGATATTAGGATTGAAGTCCACCCCTACCCTTCTCAAATATGGCATGCATGTTAGGTTGTTTCTCCTCCTCCATTTTGGGTGGGACTCTTGGCCTTTCACTATCTTGGGCACCTCCATGACTTTGTTTTCCTAGTAATCAGGTGCTTCCATTCCCCACTGTGTTGGATTATTCTCCCTCTCTTGGTTCCACCTATCACCAAGCCTTCTTCCCACACTTATCACCTCCTCCACCACTTTGGTTGATAGTACTCTGCATGGTGTAGGGGGGAATTTGAAAGTGAAGTCGAAGGGTTGGCAGCCATTCTCTTTCTACTCCCACACTATGAGCTCCGCATTCCAATTCACTAGAAAAAAATCTTCTCATGGTGGAATAGATGCTTCCAGGGCTAGTATTGGTTGGGCTTTTAATCTTCTCCTTGCCTACTCCAACATCCTCATTCTCTTCTTCTTGATTTCTTCTTTTCTGTCGGTAGAAGTGTCCACCTCTTACTATGTTTCTAGTCATGGAGGGAAAGGGAGGTTGCGGGACTAGCTCCTCTTCTGGCTATCCCATTTCAAATTCTAGTCCTACTTCTGGAAGTGGCCTCTGTATTTTATATTCTCTCTTGGGCTCTTGTGGTCCTCCTTCCTTGAAGACTAGCAAGTCCACATCTTGGACAATTATCCCTGCCCTTAACAAATAATTTCTTTAATCTTGTTAGCTTAGGCTGGTCCCTTCTCCTTGCGGTTGAGCATATAGCCATGCCTTATGGCTCTCTGGGCGATCTCCAGCTTTTTCTTTAGTGTCTCAATGGCCTCCTCCTCTTTTGATTGTGTGACATCCAAGATAGTGCTAAGGAAGGCACATTGTTTGGCTTCCAATCTTGTCTGTGTGGCCTCTGCCCTGCTTTCTGCTAACGCTTGTTCCCTTTTGCAAGGGTCATGTAGCTCACTAGGTCTTTTACTCTCCTTTCACTCTTCATCACCCATTCTTCAGCTCTCTATCTCATTTTCTCTAAGCTTTCATTTTGTCTTTGAGCTAAGAACACTATATTGCAGATTTTGGAAATTTTCATATACTTTGGGAATTTATAGGATGGTCAATATTTGGTCACATGGTCAAATTGTTACCCCCTTTCTTGAAGGTGAAACTTTTTCTAGATACTATGTAGATTATAATACCAAGTTCCATCGTCAAAAAAGGGATTAATATTTAGTCACATGATCAAATCTTTATTTCTAATTTGAGAGTGAAACTTGGAAGATTCCCGAATTCTCTAATATAGTGTTTAATGCTACTATCATTGGTTTTTGTTCTTTCCACTTTTTGGTTATTTTCTCCTTCTTCTCCAAGCATTCAATCTATCTATCTCTAATCTCCCTTGCTCTACATGTCATTTCATCTATTAGTCTTTGATGCTCTTCTCCTTCTTGAGCTTTCTTTTCTTCTTCTACTGCGAGCTGATCCATGGCTTCTTGGATTCTATCCATCCACCATGTCAGCTCTTCATTTTGCATAATGAGGAGTTTGTACTGTCTTTGTAGGCCGATTAGTTCATGATGCTCTTCTTCAAGCCTTTCTTGCCACTTATCTTCTTCTCCTTCTTTCGCTTTGAGTTCCGCCTTTAGCTCAATTATCTCTTTTTGATAGCCAACCACTTGGCAAGTTCTCTTGAGTTGGTAGGCTGCTAGTGTCTCCTTCTTAGCCTCCAACTTGGCTACTACTACCTTCTTATCCTCATTTGCTTTATCTAGCTATGAGAGAAGCTCTTTGACATATTCATTGTAGCCTATGGAAGGTAGCACAACGCTAGGGGAATGGAAGTGGTAGAGGCCTCTATCTTTTGCCTTTTGGGGTCTTGTCTTGACTCGGCATCTACAACCACTGGTCTCTTGGTTCTAGTCACTAGAGTTCCTACACTTACATCTAGGGCTATCTCTTGTGCGTTGTCCACCAGGAACTGCACCGAGGCCATGAGATTGTTGGCATCTACCTTAGGTATAGTACTTTGGGTAGTTGTGGTAGTAGCTGGGGTAGTTGGCACAAGAGCGAGTGAGATCAAACGAAGCAAGCCCTTGCCCTTGCCTTCTGTCACACTAGGGGTGGTATGATTTCTGGCACTAGTTCATGGGCCTTTTCCTCTAAAAGAGATCATGGGAGCCAACTCCTCCTCCCTGGAGTGCTACTCTACCAACATGTGGATGGCCCTAGCCATATCCTCATCTTCTTTCCTCCTAAGCTCTTCCGCCTCTTCATCTACCTTTCTTTTTCTCTCCTCTTCAACTCTCTTAGACTCCTCTTCTATCTTCTCCAATTCATCTTTGTCCTTTTGCATTTCTTCTTCAATCTTCTTTGACTCTTTTTGTGCCTTCTCAATAAGTCGACTTTTTCTTTCTTCCTTCTCTCTTCTTCAACCTTCTTTTGGGGAGTTTTCTTTTTCTACTTCTTTACCCATCCCTTGCTAGATTGTGTCTCCTGCTCTCCTTCCTTACTCACAGTTCTCTTGCTAGATTGTTCCTACTCATGGAAAGGTGACTTGGGTATCTCTCCAACTTGTTCTTTGCCTTGCATCTCTCCTACTGCCTCCTAGATGATGGCTGTCAATAACCCACCAAATCCTATGGTTGAGGCCTTGGAGGATAACTTCTTTTTTACCTTGGAAGTCCCCTGACTCTCCACTTGCTAGTCTTCCACTTGTGGCTAGTGCTTTTGCTGAGGTTTTGATCATTTTTTGCAGAAATCTATTCAAGTTCACTTCGTCTAGGGATTTGGCTGCAATGCTTTCCAGCATCGATACATTGATCCTACTCATTAGTGCATTGTACCTTTGACTGGAGAACAATGCATGCACCATCTTCGCTTGCAACTAGACTTTCAAATCTGGGATATCGATGAGGTTGATGTCGTCATTGGTGTGGACCATAATCTTGTCCATTCCCGACATGTTATACATATCCCTTTTGGGCCATCTCTCAACTTTATTGGCTAGCACCAAAGGTCTTTGCACCAATTCTGGGCTTAGCTCAAAACCTCCACCTGGTGAGTTTCCTCTCCTTGCCACACAGTTACAGTGCCACGCTTCCTATTAAAGGTTTGAAGGAATTCCATGCACTTGCTGTAGTCCACTGCTTGCCTAACTTTCTCCACGTACTTCTACAGATTGCATTGTTCCACAATCTATTTCATGGCTTATTCTTCCATGGCTACATCTTCCAAGTTTAGGATGTGGCTGAACTTGAATTGGTTGAAGGCCCTTTTCTCTATTGACAGCCCATGTTCCTCTTTTGAGAACATAAGTTTGTTGCTTTTCTCCTAACTTGCCATTGTAGGTCCCTGTCATAATACCACATCTCACCATTACTTTTCTTAATATAATTCCTTGCAGGAAGATGAGTAGAGGATGATTGTGCACTTATAGAAAAATGAAATGCTTAAGTATAGAAAGAGAAATTTTCTTCAAGAAATCTGCATAGTCCAATAAAAATCCATGAAATTTTCCTTAAAGTATGTTTTTCCACTGTACCCCCTCCCCCCTTGAAATGAGAAGAATCCTTCATAGGATTAGAGGTTGAAGGGTTAAGGGCAGTCAATGCACATTCATGGTGCTTTACTTTTGCATAAGCCAAGTGTAGAATTGTGGGTTGTATTCCAAGTAGGTGTGGCAGTCCATGTCAAAAGGTCGAATGCCGATGTGTGCTATGTATTCCAAGTAGGTGTGGCAGTCCATGTCAAAAGGTCGAATGCCGATGTGTGTTATGTATGTCAGGACATCTGTTAGAAAGTCACCAGAGGCAATCCGGCTAGCAATATGTAGTTCCTCCTTAGTCAGGACATGGTCTAGGTAGGGATGGGTAAGTTCATGATAATCCAAAGTCCAATTGCAAGTGATGGCTAAGAATCTGAATGAGGTAGGAGTTGCATAAGTTGGATCATACTTTGAGGTTTTGATTGCATGTCCTTTCTCGGTGTTGGTCATAATGCGACAGCCCTTTTGTTTTCCATTGGAGTCAGAGAGCATATCATTATGCAAGAATGTAGAATCAATGTTGGTCATGGCTTTTAAAGCTTCAATTTCTTGGGTTGTGGTAGAGATCATGCGCATGTCATAAGATGTGATGAGTCGTCGTTTGTGCTTGTGAGAGATTTTGTTGTCAATTAGCTCTTCAACTACTAATGTGGGAGCCTTAACGAATACAAATTTAGATTCCTCATAGGAGCAAGGTAGTGTACGCACTTCAGTTGCTAAAGGCTCTTCTAAAAGACCTAAGTCTAATCAATCATAGCTTTTAGCAAGCATGGTGAATGTAGCATCTAAGTGTCGAATGCAAGTGACCAAGTCATTTCCCATATTCTTAGCTAAGTCTAAGGTAGCTTGGCAAGTTGATGTCTACAACTTCTATGGAGGATTGAGAGCGGTCGGTTTAGATTCTTGTGCAATAGGCATGGTTTGTGATTTTGTTGTTGTGCTACTAGATGCTTTGATGCTCTTCAAATGCTAGCAATGCTAGGTTGAGGCGATTTGGAGGTAGAAAGTTGTGTGTTCAATTGATAGACTTGTTGAGGCTCTACATGCTTAGTGGGTTCGGGCTCTAAGGGCTTCACAGCTTGAGTCTTTTATGGCTTTAGCTCCTTAACTATTGTGTTGTCATGTTTGGACAAGTTTGAGGGTTGTGCTTGAGTAGTGCCCTTGGCAATCTTGGCTTTAGGCACCCATATCCAAGTATTGCCCTCATAATAGCCTTGTGGGGTTTTGGGAACCCATCATGATTTGACCATGCGTTGATGCCTATAGTGCTTTTTTTTCCTCCTAGGTCTTGAGTATGGGTTTCTAGCATTGCAAGATGTGTCTACTTATTTCTAGATGGCAATCCTCAATGTTTAGGTACCCATTGGGCTCATTGGCTTTGGTTGCACTCTTGGTCGTGTGTGCTGACATTGAGGCTTGGTGGGTTGTCATGACCCCCCTCCTTAGACTTGGTTGTAGGTTTCTCTATCGGTGGTTTGCAGGCTTTGGTGTGGCTGTGTTGCCCTTGCTAAAAGCTGTCACTATGCGTACATTGCCGATGGCAAGGTGAATGAGATGTGACTCGTAATAGACATTGCAATGTGTTTTCTTCTTAAATGCACGTCCTAATAGTGATTCCTTATCGGCATCCTTTGTGTTTGGCGATACATAAAAGACCATGGATATGCTCTCAAAATCGACATAGACTACAACTTTGCACTTTCCCAAAAGCACGTATGATTGACCCAAAATGGGATGAGTTTAGCATTTGTGGGTTGTAGTTGCAGTCCAATGATCGCAAGTTAAGATATTAAAATCGGCTCCCTCATTGATCAAGACATTGAAGGTATGCATCTGTTGTGGGCAGTGACCACCAAGCATAGGTAAGCAGGTGTGCTACTGCTACTGCTACTGCTACTGCTTCCTCATCTTCATCCTCAATCTTTGTGATTGTGGCAACTCTTACATTCACAAGGGACCCTAGCATCGAAGGCTCGTGTGATGGATGCGTGGGAGAGTAGTACTTCTTTATGCGGCTATCGTTGAAGAAGCTTATGCCCTCTCCATCTAGGATCTCAAGCTCTACATTGCCAGTTTGGTTGATGGTGTAGACTCTGAAAGGCCCTAATCCTCTAAACTTCATCTTCTATTTATGGCCTTTCACTAAGTATAACAACACTAGGTCGCCTTGTTGAAGTCTCGATGCTTGACGTGCTTGTCAAACTAGCTCTTACGTTGTGCCTTTTAGCAAATTAGCTCATGGATGGCTAGAAGTCAAGTCTCTGATAGGCATTCTAGCTCAACTAGGCATTCTGTCCATGCCTCCTTTCCATCCCATCTCTCTTGGATGGCCACTCTCAAGCTAGGGACAAAGAATTCTATTGGTAGAATGGCTTAAGTTCTGTATGTCAGCTTAAAGGGAGTTTACCCCATAGCTGTTTTATAGGATGTTCAATAGGTCCATAAAGCTGTCATTAGGTTGTTGTCCTAGTTGCTATGAGAAGCAGAGACTCTCTTGGTCAAGACATTCACTAAGATCTTATTTGTGGATTTAGCCTAGCTATTGGCATGAGGGTAGTAGGGTGAAGATTTCCTATGGATGATCAGGAAGGTAGATAGGAGGTGGGCAATCACTTCATTGATAAAATGCGTGCCTTGGTCATTGACTAGTTCAATGGGGTAGTCAAATCATGAGATTACTTGCTCCCAAAGGAACTTGGTCGTGATTCTAGCATTTTTTTTCCTAGTGGCTCATGCTTCTACCCACTTTGTGAGGTAGTCTGTGGGGTGACTATGATGTACTTGGGGTCTATAAGTATTGTGCTGCATGACTAATTGGCCCAATGAAGTCAATCCCCCGTTTTTCAAATGGCTATCTTGTGATGATTGGGGTGAGCTCCATCTTGTCCTTGCGAACAAGGACCTTGGTCTATTGGCACTCATCACAGTGCTTCACAAATTGTGCTGCATCGCAGAAAAGCATGGGCCACCACAGTTCAGACTACAACACCTTGTGTATTGTCGTGTCTCTGCTAAAGTTTTCTTTGATTTTCTCGTGTGCCTCTGCACATACATCATGCATCTCATGTTCACATATACATAGTCATAGTAAGCCATCTTTCCCCAACTTATAGAGATGACCGGCTATCAATTGATAGAGTTGTATCTTGAGGATAAGCCACCTAAGCCAAGCCTTCTTGATAGGTCTTTTGGGTAGTCCGTGCTTTAGTGCTTGGACTATGTCACCGCCCTATATGGCATCAAGTTGGCTCTAAACAAGTCCTTTTTGCTAGACATGTTGAAAACATGTGCATTTGGTAAGTCTTCTACTATACCCTGTCCATCGGCTTCTCCCATGGGTATGGAGGACATGTGATTAGCCATGCAGTGCTACTTCCCTTTGTGTGCAACCACGAAGAAGTCGAATTCTAAAAGTAGAAGTAACCATCAAGCAATGCATTATATAGTAGTGCAAGGTTTATTCACAAGATAAAGTGAGGCTTGATGGTCAACAAAGAAGGTGAAAGGCATAGCCAGAAGATAATGTCGAAATTCCTTTATGGCAAACATCATGGCCAAACCCTCTCTCTTAGTCATGGAATAGTTAACCTCAATATCCGTGAGGTGCCTGCTAGCAAAACTCACAGGTAGTCTAAGTTGTGTTCTCTAGGAGACTGACACAAAACAACTCCCATGGTAAACTTCGAGGCGTAAATGTGTACGTGGAAGGTGATGGTCCAGTCTAGGGCTCATAGAATGGGTGCAGTTATTAGATCCTTTTTCAAATCTTCGTATGGACATTGGTGTTCCTCTGTCCATTTGAATATTATCAACAGTTTGTAGAGTGGTCTAGCAATTAATGCATAGTTCAACATGAATCGCCGATAGTATCCTGTATGTCCTAGGAAGCATCGAACTCCCTTGTAGTTGGTTGGCAGTGGAAGGTTGATAATAACCTTGACTTTTGAGAAGTTAGTGGCAATGCCATTCTTGGACACCACATGCCCTAGGATGTATCCATGTTTCACCTAGAATTGGCACTTAAGGGGGTTCAACGAGAGACAATACAATTTGCATCATTCAAAGATTGCTCGAAGTTTGTCTAGGTATTCCATGCAACTCAAGTGAACACACATATTTTCAATGAACACTTCTAACTCTCGTCTAAGCATGTCCTTGAAGATGGCACACATGAGCCATTGGAATGTGAGTAGTGCATTTGTTAGCCCAAAAGGCATGACTATATAGGTGAAGACACCCCATTCAGTAGCGAATGTGGTCTTATGCCTATCATTGGGGTGGACTTGCACTTGATTGTAACTTGAGAAACCATCCAAGAAACAATAGGCTTCTTTTCCAGCCACTCTCTCGAGCATATCCTCAATGTATGGTAGTGGTGGATAGTTGTCTCTCTTCATAGTAGTGTTGAATTTCTTATAATTAATGCACACTCTGATTTTTCCATTCTTCTTTAGGACAATTACAATGGGTGAAACCCAATCTGTGTGCTCAATTTCATAGATGAATCCCACTCTTAACAGCTCGTCTATCTCCTCCTTGATTGCATGAGTATGCTTAGGATTCATAGGGTATGGTCGTTGCTCGACAAGCATTGTGTCTAGTGTCATGGAAATGCTATGAGTCACTACACTCGGATCTACTCCTTTCAACTTGTCAAAGGACCAAGCAAATGCATCTATGTACTCTTGTAGCAGCACAATGAGATCTGCTTCTTCCTGCTTGGTTAGGTTTTCAACTATGAAGACAGGTAGGGCTTCTCCTCTTCCCCATCCTTCAGGTTGACCTCCTTGACCTTGGCAAGCCCTTTTATGGGTTTGTTTACTTGCCCTTGCCTTTTGGCACCCAACAAGATCACTGCTCTATCACCTTTCTTAAATTTTGTGAATTGCTTTGGTAGATCTTGTAGTTTTTTCTGCTCCTCAGTGTTCAACTCCCTAGATTTCCTCTTTCTTTCCTCCTTCAACTATCTGTGCCTTAGGTGAATTGGCAGGTACCCCTTGGTGCGTTTGGTCTTAGGTGGTCAAGGTATTTCAAGGTCGCTATCTGAGCCTACTTCCAACTCAAAGTCAAACTCTCCATCTTCATTGGAAGAGGGAGTCTCTCCTGGTGGTTGTAGCTCCGAAGGTGATTCCGTCCTAAGTAGCGGTGCGGCACTGGTACTCTTTTTCCACGACTTGGAATCTACTCGAATTTTCTCAATCTCATGTCCATCAATGTCGTACTCTATTGTGTCAATCTCTTCTTTGCTCTCTTCACTAAAGGAATAGGAGTCCTTGTACTCATCATCCAAACTATCGTCATCCGATTGCTTGTAATCTCCTAGGTTTCTACACTCCTCTTTCTTTTCATCTGTGACCAAGGCCCAATTGTACATCAGGTTTAAATCATGTACCTTGGTCCATTTCCACTTGGGTTTATCCATGATATCCTTGAGGGGTTTAAGATTAGTGGTTGGGTTGCCACCTAGCTTGTCCGTTAAGTACTCTAAGATGCCACCTAGCTTGTCCGTTAAGTACTCTAAGATCTTGTGGAGCTCTTGCTTGTTATTTGAGACATGGAACGTGACAGGGGTGGGCCAGCTATACAAGAGCTTCTAGCCATCATGCATAAAGGTACTGATGGCTTATTCATGGGCTTATCGGCTGCCTTGGCAGCTTGCTCATATTCCTCCTTGTTGTTTGAGAATTGTAGATTGATTGTGGCTAGCACATGCATCCAACCCCACTTTCCTCAAAGCAAGGGATATACTTCATTAGTGGCTCGTAAGATTTCCTAACTTGAGCGTCACCCTTCAGCATGGTGGAGATGGTATCCAGGTCGACTGGTGTGGTCTTCCATGTATTCATCTCTACCCTTACTTCTTTCATTTGATTGCCCAAGAAGATCAAATCATTTCCTTAGCCTTTTATGACTCATGTGTTCCACATCCAGGGTCAGTCTAGTAGGATGTCGTAGTCTACCCCCTTCATGACAATTAAATCCACTGAAAATTGGACTCCTATGATCTTCAATGGCCAATTCTTCAATACCCAAATGGCTTAACTTTCATCCCATTGGCCAGTGTGACATTGAGCCTAGTGTTCTTGACAGGACGGTTACCCCAAGCCTAGAGCTTTGTATGGCTAAGTACACTGACTCCTGCCCCATGTTTATGATTCCTTTCCTTGTAGTGTCTCCTAGCGCTAGGACATGCAAGACCGCATGCATCTTAGTGCCTTGCTAGAAAGCATTAACATATAAGGACTTGGATACTAAGTGCAGTGTCAAGCTCAGTATCTAAGTCACTACATCGAGGTCATGCAGGTTAGCTCCCCCCTGCTTGATTGGTCCTTCTACCCATTGCTTCAACTCTTGCCACAATGTTGGGTGCTGCCTAAGTAGGTCTCTTAAGTGCAAAGTCATAGGGGTTGACACTAGCATCGTAATAAGAAGGTTGTCAGTTTCTTGCTTTCCTCCTAATTCCATGCTTCTTGGCCAATGGTTTTGGCCAGTTTGCTGGTCCATGTGGCGCTTAAGCTTTGTCTATGTGGTATTGCTCATGGTGCAAATGCATCTCTTGACTTTAGTCGAGTCAGTGAGACTGGTGTGCTCACACTAGAGAGATCATTTATCTCATCTTCTAAGATGGGCTTTGCATCCTTTAAGTGCTCTTGGGCTTCTCTCATCCATCCCTTGACCTTATCTATGGCTTCAAGCTAACACTTTGGGTCAGGGTACTCCCCAACCTTAGCACTCCCTTTTTTGCAATCTTTAGAGTGGATGTTTCTGCCTCTGCATCTGTGACTCTTTTTCCTATGGGTAGTGCCATGGCACTCTCTGTCATCTTAAGCGTGACCTTTGCCTCAATTCACTTCTTCCTTTTCCTACAGCTCTTTTTCCCTATTGAGGCTATGTCTAGGTTTCTAGGCCTTGGCAGTGATATGTCAACTTGCTTCATCTCTACTTGGGTCATAACATGCAACAGGATGGGGATAGCATCTCTGTTGAGTGTTTCAACTCCAAACAACTCCAATGGCATTGATGGCACAATTGTTGAACTAGAGGATGGTTTCCTTCTATGGCAATTGGAAAACATATGGGTGATTCCGCACTCTAGGAATCTAACATCAACCTTCTCTCTATTGGCTTTCACCCTCTCAAGGCAACACAAAGAAATGTGCCCTGGATGATTGCAAGTCCAACATTGGATTGGATCTTGGTTTAGCCCTCCCTCGGGCCTCTACCTCTACCTCTGCTTAATGCCATCATCGGTATTGATTGATAGTCCATGTGAGGCAGTGTTCTGTCAATCTAGTGAGCATAACCTTGATTATCCAGTGTGTTTTACTAGTAGACATCTCACTGATACCAAAATGAACTATTCCACAACAAAGAGGGAAGGGCTAGCCATAAAGAAGTGTAGACACTCTCTTCTAGCGACACCCTTTACCTTTTTTATTGATAATCAAGCATTGCTTTATCTTGTGAACAAACCTTGCACAACAGGATGCATTGCTCGATGGTTACTTCTACTTTTGGAATTTGACTTCTCTGTGGTGGTGTGCAAAGCTAAACAACACTATATGGTAGATCACATGTCCTGCATACCCACAAGTGAAGTGGTTGGACAAGGCATCCATGGTGACCTATTGGATGCACATCTCTTTAGAATGTCCAATGAACAAGATTATTTAGAGAACACCTCACATTGTATTGGATAGATGATGTAATCCACATCCTAGAGAATGGATTACCTGAAAAACCCATAGAAAAAGACTAAACTTGAAGATATGACCCGATCAACTGATTGCTAGTCAATTGTATTGGTTAGGATAGGATAGACTCTTAAGGAGATGTGTCAGCGAACATGAAATGCATGATGTACTCATGGAAGCACATGGCGAGATTGCTGGGGGACATTTCAATGGAGACACTGCAACACAAAAGGTGATCTAGTCTCAACTATGGTGGCCCACACTATTATGCAATAATGCAACCAAGTTTGTGAAGCACTGTGATTGGTGCCAACGGACCAAAGTCCCTATTCGTAAAGACAAAATAGAGTTGACCCCAATGATGGTATGCCAACCATTTGAGAAATGGAGAATTGACTTCATTGGTCCATTGTCGCATCCATCAATGAACCTCCAATGATAGAACCACCAATGGATGTGAGCGTTGCAATCATCACTGAATTAGAGGATGAGGATGAGGAAGCAATAGCACTAGTCTACGTATGCATAATAATGACTTCTCAAAAGGCATACACCTTTGACACACTAATTGATGAGGGAGCTGACTCTAATATCGTAATGTACGATAATTGGACTACTATTATTAAATCCCAATTGCAACCAACCAGTGCAAAACTCAACCCATTTTGGGGGCAATCCTATTCACTCTTGAGGAAGTGCAAACTAATAGTTTCTATCAAGAGTGAGAGCATATCCATCAATCTTTATGTACTATCTAACAAAGGAAGTGTTGGTAAGGAATCATTATTGGGTCATGTGTTCAAAAAACAAGTTCACTATAATGTTGACTATGACTCTAGCACATCCACCTTGCCATAGGCAATGTTAGAATAGTAGCAATTTTTAAAAAGGGCACCACGGCTATCCAAAGGCTTGTAGTACCACCGGAAGTTAAACCAAGTGTCAATCCTAAGGAGGGGGATAGTGCACCACAACATACATCCATGGCGAAGTCCCACCAGCATCTAGAGACCACAACCAAAGCTATGATCAAAACAATTAAATGGGTCCCCAAGTGTAAACCACAACTTCCAGAGGCTCTAACAGGGGCCTCAAAAAGTGTACAAAGGCTGTAGTACAAGGTTTACATGAGGAGTTTACAAGCTTATATTAGAAGCATTAGGGCTAAGCAATACAAGGCTAAAAAAGTCTATCAGAATAGAAGGACTAATGAGGCTTGTCCTTCTCTTGGTGGCCTTGTTCTTCTTTAACAACAACTAGATAGGCCTTTGAGACCTCTTCCTGGAATGACAAAATTTCTCTGTGTGCCCAGTCCTTTTGCAGAAGTCACATGCCAGTTGATCTTTGTTGCCCTTGTATCTGGTACCTATAGATAACATTTGTTCATCTTTAGAGGTGCTTGGTTCTTCTTTGGAGTTTACCTTATTTTCTTCTTCTAGCAGGGAGCCTCATAGTTTCCATGGCTCACACTCTAGAACTAAATGGAGGAGTTGGCGCTCCTATGGCTCACAAGTGATTAGGCCATGCTAGGTCCCAAAAGCCCTATTGCATGCCCAAAGTTACTATGAAGGTTACACCTTGATATGGCTACCTAAACTCACAAGTGGCGTGTATGATCCTCAATCTCATGCTCCAAAAAC
This sequence comes from Lygodium microphyllum, assembly GCF_053477565.2. Classification (NCBI taxonomy): domain Eukaryota; kingdom Viridiplantae; phylum Streptophyta; class Polypodiopsida; order Schizaeales; family Lygodiaceae; genus Lygodium; species Lygodium microphyllum. Next base: position 1,309,497 of record NW_028229519.1, read on the forward strand.
TAATGCCTAGAAACATAAATCAAAATAGGGGGGGGAGAAAAACTAAGAGGAAGGGTGCTCAATCCATGTGTGCTCCAATGGTCTATTAGGCCAAAAGCTCAACCTAGCATCCATAAGAGACCACTCATTAATGAGCTCCCATCTAATGATTTTGATGTGATCACCACTACAAAATCCAACAACTAAGCATCAACTGAACTCCAAACCCAATCAATTGCTTAAACCATGCTCACCAGCCCAATGAGAATCCCAAAGTGGAAACACCACGTACTAACTTGTCCAGTGTCAAACTAAACCAAAGCCACTAGCAGTACAAAAGTAGCTGTAGTAATGATGATCCATTCTTGAAGTGGCTTCCAACATTGCCATAGACAAAGGGGATGACTTAGTAACGTGCATCTGACAATTGGAATCAACTTTCACATTGTTTGCTGGTGTTTGAATAATCAAAAAACTGGCGATTTGGGCATTTCTTATGGAGGGTAGCGTGAACTGATGCCCTCTCCATACCGGTTAGAAGTTACAAATGCTTGGATTACTTGATGAACACATAGCAAATAGGGTACATTCCTTCCTATGTTCTTGGGAAGAATATGAATTCATCTTTACAAAGGCCTCCACCATTGCAGAAGAGTTGATTCCCAATGAAATTTCAAGAGAACTGGCCTTAAGCTAACAATTAATCACATCCTTCAAGAAAAGAAAAATTCCCATTCCACCATAGAAACTTAATGAGCTCCAATGGTTAGTTGAATTTAAGTCAAATTTCTTATGCAAGTGTATACTATGTGCATTCAATGGGCACAAAAGGGTTATTAGATCATGACCAATGTGGAGCAATGACGTGCCATCAAGACCTCTGAGTATGACTAGATATATGTGGACCCAACTTCATTTTGGGTATTAGAAATGACATGAAATCAGCCATTAGAAGACAATATCATGCTATATCCATACTTGGATCGGGTCTTAACAGAGGAGGAACTCGACATTGCAAGCCGAATCAACTTGGGTGACCTCTTGATCGACGTATTGACTTATATAATACAAGTGGACATTTGTCCATATATGCACTGTCATGTGACACTAGAGTATAACCCAACATTTTACAACTGGCTCTTGAAACAATAAGGCACACCAAAGATGCACTGAAGGCCCTTACCCCCTTACTTCCACAATCCTAGGAAGGATATTCCTCATTTCCAAGGGGGAGGGGGTAAAGTGGAAGGTGAATGAAAAATCGAAATAGGAGTTGAACTTCAAAGAAAAGGATGAATGGAATTTTCTTCTTCTTTTAGTAAAAATTCTCCATGAAGTTCTTGTGCAAAATGTATGGATCGATTAATGTGAAAATTCTCATTTTGTGATTTATACATAGGGAGAGGCCACTAGAATTGTGGAAGTTGAACTTAGCCCAAAAATTGTGGAGAAGGCCTTGGGTCTACTGGACAAGCCAAAGAAGAGGCCAAAGAAAGATGTCTATAGGATGCTGGGAATGGACAAGAAGAAAGTCTACACTAGTGATGGAATCAACTTGGCTGATATCCTCGAGTCCACCATCAAACTACAAGTGAAGATGGTCCACACTCTCTTATCAAGTCAAAGGTATAACACCCTCACGAATAGAATAGGAGAGCCCTTGCTTGAAAACCTTGCAATAAATGTACTCGACGAGGTAAACTAGAATTCCTATGTTCAAAAAATAATCTAGGCATAAGCAAATGTGCTAGCACAGCACAAGGGTAGTAGGGGGAGAGTCTTCAACTACCCCAATGGAGATAGAGAGAAAAAAACCAATGCCCAAGGTGTCAACCATAGGGTTCATAGGGGTGATGATAGCTATAATCTAGGAAGCCTTGGGGGCATTCGAAAGAGAAGAAGTAGTAGAGGAGACCCCCGAATAATCACTCATCCAAGAGGAGCATCGCTCCCCCACTCTAGTGAGCCCTCCCGCTTTATTCTCAACAAGGAATGAGGGGGAGGAAGAATTCAACATAGATCAGTAGAGTAGGAGAAGGCAGAACAAGCCACTAAGGAGAAAGAAGCTGGCCACACCACTCAGCACAACAATAAGTGTCAAAGAAAGGATAGTCAACAAATAGCAAGAACTCAGAGCTGTCAAATCGAAGAGAAAGAAGAAGGATCACAATTTATGATTTGGCTACCATTAGATACGCATGAGGCAAGGTGATGAAATTAAGACTACTTTTAGGTCAGATCATGGCCTTTATCATTTAGCCATGCTCTTTGAATTGAAAAATGTTCAAACTACCTTTCAAAGCCTCATGAACAAGATTTTACATCCTTTCCTCTTTAACTTTGTGCTAGTATTCTTTGAATACATACTCATCTATAGCAAGACATTCCAAGATCATTTAGCACATGTGAGAAGGTATTTGATGTATTGAGACATCATAGGTTGTTTGCAAAGGAGACTAAATGCTCATTCATGGAGACTGAGATGGAATATTTAGGATTGCCAGTGAAAAGGGAACTCAAGTTGACCCAAAGAAGATGCAATGTATTAGAGATCGGACTACACCCACTAATACTACTTCTCTATGTGAAATTTTTGGTCTTTTTACATTCTACATGAGATTTATTCACCATTATGCTACCATTATAGCTCCTCTCATAAACATGCAAAATAAAGAAGCTTTCTTTTGGGATATTGTAGTTGATAGGAGTTTTAATCAGTTGAAAGACTTGCTTATTTCAGCCCCTCCATTTTTTGTCCTAACTTTTCTAAGGAGTTCACTATCTAGTGCGATGCTAGAGATTCAGGGTATTGGAGAAATTCTATTATGGGAGCATGGGATAATATCCTTTGAAAGCCAAAAGTTGAATGAAAAAGAGATGGCAATAAATATTTATGACCAAGATATGATTGCTATTCTTCATGCAATAAAGAGTGGAATCACTATTTTTATGGCAGTCAATATAGGGTAAGAAGCGACCATAGAGTTCTTAAATATTTCCTCTCTCAATCAAATTTCACTCTCAAACAATGTAAATGGGTAGCAGCATTACAAAATCATGACTTTGATGTCACATACACCAAGGGCAAAGATAACATAGTCATTGATTCCTTGTCCAAGATGTGGGCTTGCAAGGTTTCAACCATTTTTGAACTTCATAGTGAATGGATAGAGGAGATGTAGGAGGCTTTTTTTAAAATCATGACTTCAGCCCTATATTTAAGAAATTATCGCAAGATATTATGGAAGAAAATTCCCAATTTCAACTAAGAAACTGTCTCATATGAAATCCTGGTAGGATTCTCATTCCCCATACTTCTCCTTTCACCCCAAAAAACATCTAGGAGATGCATTCCTCACTAATGGATGGACATTTTGGTGTGTTTAAGACCTATGATAGGATTACTAAGATTTTTTATTGGAAGTGTCTTTGGGGGAATATTAAGACCTTTGTTTCCAATTGTGTACCATGCCAACAAAACAAGGATAGTACATTACATCCAAGCGGTTTATTATAGCTATTGCATATTCTAGAAGGCAAATGGACACACATTACTATGGATTTTATTACTGGATTACCTCTCATTAATTGTGGAATAGCATTTATGTGGTGGTGGATAGAATCAACAAGGAAACTCATTTCATCCCTATGAAAGTTTAGTATACAACTACTCAACTAACTAATGAATTCATGGAGCATGTCTTCAAGTTGCATGGGTTATTGCAAGTCATAATACATAACAGGGATGCCAAGTTTATGAGAAAATTTTGGCACATGATATTCAGCTCCATGGGTACCAAATTAGCTCTTTCTATAGCTTACCATCCCCAAGCAGATGGATAGACAGAACAAGTTAATAAGTGGTTGGAGACTTACTTGAGATACTTTTGCCATGATGTACAACATGCATGTAATGCATAGTTGCATTTGGTAGAGTTTTTCTATAACAAATCCACTCATTCCAATAGAGGATTTTCCCTTTTGAGGCATTGTATGACTATAAGGTACCCCTTTCCATAGTCATTTTTAATGATAAGATAAACCCTCAGAGTAAAGAGGAGTTGGATCACATATAAACTCTCCTTCATCAATGTAAAGTGAATTTAAGCCTAGGATCAAATGAAGTTATATGATGATGAGAGAAGACGAAATATAGAGTTCCAAGAAGGAGATTTAGTGCTCTTGAAGGTGCGCAAGTCTCATTATGCTACTCTCAAATATAGACTAGCCCACAGACTCTATGGACTTTACAAGATTTTGAAGAAAGTGGATGACTTTGCACATGAGTTTGGCACTCCTTTCATTCACTAGGATTCACAATTTCTTCCATGTGAGTCAACTAAATCCTTTCATTGGATCTACTATGGATTACATTGAGGAGCTTCCACCTACGGATGAGGAGGGTATCATTCAGTATTTACCTGAGGAGGCCAATGGGACAAGAAGCTTATGATAAGAAAAATAAATGAGTATTTGATCAAATGGAGAGGATTACCCTTGGAAGAAGCTTCTTGGGGACCAACTTCAATCATGGAGGAGTTCCCTCATCTTAAAGAAGCAATTGTGGTTGAAGATAAGTCAGTTATAGCCCTATTCTAGCATTGTTAACATGCATCACAGCAAATAGCTCTCTGTTATAAACCACATTTTACTCTATTCTATAGACAACGAATCACACTTTACATGGGTTGAAAGCTTTTGGAAAGAATGCCTAGCATGCCCCAATCGAAGATTTTTGCTAAAAGTTATAAGAGATTTACTACAATAGGGCACTAATACACAGCATGTTGTTATATGTCTATAGTCTCCATTTGGCCATTGATTTATGATCAAGAGATAGATTTTATCCTTCCCTACTATCATACATATGATATACTTGATCACACCTCCTCTCTTCTTTGCATATTCTTAGAAAATCATTGATTTATCCCTTGTAATGGTTGAAACAGAGTGGCACTCTATTTGCTCTATACCATACTCTATAATAAGTTCTAATTTTGTTTTTGGGGACAAAAACATTTGGGTGGAGATAGAAAGTAAGAAACTAGGATTAATGATGTGGGAAAATACTAGCTACATTGGCTAGTATATAAGATGTAAGGGACTTTATTTTTGCACCATTCAATAATAACACAAATTCTCTTCCATTTTCAAGCTTTCTCTCAGCTTCTATGGCTTCTATATCTCACTTCCTATCTTTCTCTCTCTCCTTTTAATATTTCTCTCTCTCCTCAACTAGTCTTTCTCTCTCCTCTATACTCTTCTTTTCACTCTTCTATAGTCATCTCTCTCTTCTTTTCTCTCTCTTGACTCACTTCTCTACACTACCATAATAGTATGGGTTGGCTCTAAGACCATGGCTCCAAGAAGAACATAGGTTTGCTCCAAAAACATCATGTTTATAGCAACTCTTCTTCCCTCGCTAGTCAATGGTACCAATGTCTTGAAGAAGCATCTTGTTTACTGCAACATTCTAGGCTAAGAGAGAGAGAGAGAGAGAGAGAGAGAGAGAGAGAGAGAGAGAGAGAGATATATATATATATATATATATATATATATATATATATATATATATATATATATATATATATATATATAAATTGATAGTGCTCCTATCACAAAGGAGCTCAAAGTGCCTATTTTTATTTTGACTTTAGCAAGCCGTTCTTCAATTAGAACTAGGTGCTCCATGTCTAGATTCTTCCAACACTTCACACTGGTGCTCTTTAGATGCTTTGCACTAGGGTTTGAAGGACCAATATCAATAATAATGAGGGGACTTCACATAATAATGCATGTTTCATGTGGTAAGAAGGTTCATAGGTGGTTGTGTCATAAAGAAGCCAATCGTGTATGTATGTATGTTTGTGATTTATATACATGTGTTCATTTATTTGATCTCATAAGCTCATCACTTTTCTCTCCTCTCTCTTTTTTCTCTTGCATCTCTCCTTTCTTTTTCCTCTCTCCTCTCTTTTTCTTCTTCTTCTTATTCTCCTCCTCTTCCTCTCGCTCTTTCTTTGTGTGCATCTCTCTCTCCCTCTCATTATTTTTCTCTCATCTCATTTCTTTTTTTTCAAATTCCCTTATCTCTCATCTTTTTTCACCTCATATATATGCATGTTGTGTGTATGCTATTAGTAGTATAGCATGGGAACCCTATGTAAACAAGGGTGCATGAGGGAAGGTGAGGTGTGAATGGACTAAAGGGCAAGGGAAACCCTAGCCCTACCTCATAGTGAGGATATATAAACAGCCTAAATGTCACTCTCAAGTGATGACAGAGTGTACCCTAGTTGTACTTGAGTAACTTACTAAGCAAGATCTTTTACTTATACTTGAGCTCTCTACTTTCTCTTGTGCACACATTTTTATGCTCTCATTTTGATATTTATGTTGAGATATTGGCATTCACACTTGGATTAGCCTCTTTGTATGGAGCACTGTGGGCTCCAGATACATAATCCCATATGCATAGTGGTGGAAAGTGCAGCCTAGTCTATTCCTATAAAGCATTGTACTTGCTCTCATTTTAAATACAATGTCATAGTACTTTTGTACTTCCAACAAAGTGTCTGTGTCATTGTCAACACACAAGATTGTGTTTCTGAGTCCAAGCTTCCATCTTGGAACCCAATTTACTTGTGTGACATTTGGTCTTGATGTTTGTTACCTCATGAGCTCACTCTTCCTCTTTCAACATCCATAGCCATGCTCTAGATCCGACATTTTTGCAATTTCAACGTGGTATCCATCTCTGATGCAATAAGCTTCATTCAACTCCATCTTGACCCAAGTGCACATGAATGTGTAGTTTCTCACTTGATCCTCTCAACCTTCATAACCAAAATTGGATTAGCACTCAATGGAGGATCCAGTGAGGGAAAATGAGGCCATTTCAAGCTAAAAAGTCCTTCTAGAGATCTCCTCTTGAGCTCAAGGTGCACCAGCCTGGCACCTAAAACCTACAAATCAACTCGACATTGGAGAAAATGTAAAAACAGGTGCAATCTAGGTAGTGTGGATGTTATCAGCCTAATGTGACCTACAGACAATGCAATCTTGGCGAACTTCATTGGGCTTTGTTAGCTCCCCAAGTGGGCTATCTAATCCTAAAAGGGTTTCTCGAAATTCCTCATCTGTTGGCCATTGTGGGCAAAACCTTAATTGTGGGTCTGGCCAAGAAACCATATCCAGAAGCTTGAAGCTTGGTTTTCTTTAGTTTTCATCTCATTGAAGTCATGAATAGTGATTCTAATTACTAATTGAGCAAGGTTCAAGTTCATTACAAATTTGGATGCTCAAAACTCACAACTTCTTGCCCCAAAGGTGACTTTCAAGCTGACATTCAACTAGACTTCAACAAAAGCATTTCACTAAGCTTGGATACTAGTGTTTTTAAACACTAATGATCAACTTACTAATCATTGCTTGCTGGTTGCTGTTCAAATCAGTGTTTTTTTAGCACTTGGAAGAACTTCTTAAAACAACACAAGAGGATAAGTATTTGGTTCAAATGTATGGTCAACATCTAAATCTACATCTCATCACTTTTTTTATACCATTTTAAAAGCTATGAAAAAGTATAAGCATAGGGTAATCCAAAACATCCTTGCTTGCTGGTTATTCAAAAAATTACAAGTCTTTTCAAACCTTAAGCACATTCACTAAGTGCTTGACTAAAGAATTATCTTCCTTTTGTAAGGCTATGTGTAAGCTGTAAACACATAGGCCACTCCATCACTTTTAACTTGATATTTATTAGTTGACACATCATTTGCTTCCACTCTCATTGCCCTCCTTGTAAAGGATTAGACACTATCATTGCCTTGTGCAATTTGTAAGTAAGACCTTCCTATCATGGCAAATATTGATGTAAAGCCTCAAATCCACAAGTTTGATGGAAGAGACTTTCACCCATGGCACGTATTAGTGAAATATAAATTGATGGAGAGGGGTTACTAGCCCTTCATCAAAGGGAACAAAGCCATTGATCTATCCAACCCTATAGATGTTCAAGATGATTAAAGAGGCCAAGCCATGATAATAATGTTGTACGTGGATGAATCCTTAATCCACCACATTGATCAACTTGCAACTACAAAGGAGAAGTGGGATGAGCTTGAGAAATTGTATGGTGCAAGAGAAAATAAATCCAAAATCTTCCTCAAAATAGAGTTCTTTAGCTTAAAATACAAGTAGCGAGAAGACTTGGAAAAGTTCATTTCCCACATGAAGGGACTAATGGCTCCACTTAATTGAAGAAGATGCCATTGCAATACTTTTGAAAGTTGTAAGGAAAGTTTTTTCAAATCTTTTCATTGCCCTAACAAATGTACTAAATCCTATACTTGAAGGTTTCATTTAGTCTGGTCTGGAGGAGGAGAAAAGAAATAAAAAAGAAGGTAGCACCATCTTCTTAGCATCTACCTTGACAACCTGTGGTCAACTCTTAGTCCATAATATTACTACTAAATGTTCATTTTGCAAAAAAAAGGGGAAAATTGTAAGAAATTTTTGGAAAAAATATCCCAACAAGATGAAGTGCAACAAATGTAAACAAATGGACATCACCAGTAAATTTCCTCACTCTCCCGAAGTACCAAAATAATTGGAGGTCAACTATGTCTCCAAAGCACATGATGATCGACTTTTCTAATAGCAATTATATAATCTTTCCATAAACATCCTTGTAGCCTACTTTATAAAGTCATCCAATTAATTCACTGAGGGGGGGAACCATTTACATACTATGTAATCCAATGCCACCTTGGCATTGAGGGGGGTGTTAGAAGTATAGCACGGGAACCCTGTGTAAGCAAGGGTGCATGAGGGAAGGTGTGATTTGAATGAATTGAAGGATAGAGGAAACCCTAACCCTATCCCATAGTGAGGCTATATAAATAGTCTAAAGGTCACTTTCAAGTGATGAGAGAGTGTACCTTAGCTGTATTTGAGCAACTTACTAAGCACAATCTTTTTATTGTACTTGAGCTCTCTTCTTCCTCTTTTGCACACCTTTTTATGCTCTCACTCTAATATTTCAACATATACATGTGTATGCACATATACATATGCACCCATATATGTGTATAGGTATATATATATTTGTATTTAACTATGTATTTCCATTTTGTGCGGTCTCTCAGAAGTGTGCTTCTCCTTTCTCTCCATAACATGCCTACCTGCTAACAAATATTGATAACACGTATTTTAGTAGCCCATCAAGAAGTAATCATGAGTATTGCCACCTAGAACTCCTTAGAATAACCAACATTTGTAATCTTGAGCTACTTGAATGTATCCCACAAGGGAAACTTCACCTCAACCCCACAAGAATCGACATAAAAATGGAAATCTAATTTCAATGCTACATTCTCCTATCAACCATCTAACATCAACCTGCTGAGGCGACTACACTGCTATCATCCCTTAAGCTGAAGAAAACCATTGTTGCACTTGGTTCAAAGAGAGTGAGAAACAAGGTGGAGCGATGTGCGTCAACCCCTCTACCCATTGGGTAAAGTCTCAACTCTGGCCCCTAAAATGGCATTGGTTGGGTTCTAATGACAACATGCTAGGATAACCAATGCTTGGTCCTTCCTAGACTTACCTAATCTAATGCTTGAATTATGATGGAAGCCTCTTAACAAAGCGAGGTTGCCTTGCATTTAGCAAGACCCCAATCACATCTCTAGCCACTTGCTTCCCTCAAGGGCTTTCTTTGGTTTGCTAATTAATCATAACATACTTTTTTTCGACGTATAGAAATCAAGCTGATTAATTAGCCTTTTGAAACATCATTCATTTGCATAATTTAGACACATATACAAATACATTTTCAAACAATCTTGGCAAAAATAGTTGCAAGTAGTATATTAATCTGCACCTTCTTTAGGATGCAATGTCGTGTCAGCATTCTGTCCCTTACACCAAGATCCATACCCAAAGATCCACCAATTTCTCCTTATCTAGCATCAGGGCCTTCTGGAAAGACCATCTTAGGCTTGCAAGGGTTAGGCTAGTCCTTAATGCCCAAGGAATTTACAATCAAAGCCCCTCTATACTCTTGTTGCCTCCTAGTCTAACTTCCTCCCTATAGAGAGACCTCTGGAATATGAGGTTGGTCCTAGCACCCATTGGAGAAAAATCCGGCCCCTTGGCAAAGTATTTCACCACTAGTCTTGGGGGAGACCTAGGGCATATCCAAGATTTTATCCATGTGGGCACAATATCTCTTTTTAAAAATCTACAAACAAGGCAATCGGCCTATTTCAACTAGAAAACCATCTCTATTCCAAGCAACAAATATATCTTAAAACATTTCATCAAAACCAAAACATTTCTTTTGAATACTCCATTAGAGAATGTACAATCTATAACTTATTTCTCGTTAGAATGCAATCATATAAAGCAATACATGATAATCCCCCTAGTATTTTATGGTAGATACTTCCCAACCCTCTTCTCATTTTTCAGAGGTCATAAGCTTTTCTCCTAGATGATATAATGTATTAGCATGCAACACTTTAACATGTATGAGCAGGGCATTTATCTTTACTCCTAGTAGTTCCATCCTTTAAGAGATAATCATAACTAGTTCCTAAAGAACAATTGATTTGCATCTCCTAAGTTTGTTGTAAGTTTTAATTCCCTCCTGAATGCATAATAATTTAAGGTTATTCAAGGTTCTTAATTACATGGATAGAAACTACCCTTTTCTCTTCATTGTTCTAAGTAGCAACAATAGTAAACTATATGTAAACTAATCATTCATTCATTTTATTTAATCAAAATCCCTTTAAATCTATCCAATGCATCTAAATAGAAGTTAATGTGGACGGGACTTTATTCACACATGCAACCTCTTGTTCTGCTGCAATTCTCCATTGCTTTGGAGCCATCATAGTAAAGGAACTTATTCTAATAGCTTCTTTGGACCCTTGCAGCTCCAAATATGTATGACTTGAGGTAAAACTAGACAAGGCAAATGAGATTCTTAGATTCTGGCAAAGCAAGGAAGTTTTCTCAGTGGGGAGGAAATGATAACTCGAGTATCATCTCTCTCTCTCTATTCCCCTCTCTTCCCGCTATCTCTCTTCTCTCTATCCCTCTCTCTCACTACCTCTCCCTCTAACTCCTTTTCTATCACAATCTCCTACTACCTATTCTCTCTCTCTCTCTCTCTCTCTCTCTCTCTCTCTCTCTCTCTCTCTCTCTCTCTCTCTCTCTCTCTCTCTCTCTCTCTCTCTCTCTCTCTCTCTCTCTCTCTCTCTTTGTGTACCAGTGCTTTTGCAAAGAATAATAGTAATGTATCCTATAGCTTATGCCAAGGCTTTATGTAGCCTTAGACTAGACTCATCAGGTGTGCTTTACTCGCTATGTGTAAGATTTACTCATCTTGCTTCCAACCATTGATTTTGATGTAGCCTTTATGGATGTGGATGCTTCTTTTGATATTGCTACAATCTTTGTGTATGCTATTGACAATGATGATCATGACATAAGTGATATCGCAATGTTGATTGATGTAATGATGACGAAGCGACATGTTATAGTGATAACGACATGTGGCAGGGAGGGATGATCATGACAACACATTACTAACCTTTATAAGTTTATTACATTCTCTCCCCCTTAGAGGAATTGAGATGTCCTCATCTCGAGAGAACCTGGGGCTATGATTTTTCTATGGTAAGTTGGATCATACAACTTATGGATTAGGACCCACCATGACTTCCTTGTGCTATACAAGCATTCAACTTTAATACAATACTATGAATTTAGAGATAGATTTATTGCAATGTGTGGTTGAATCTGAAAATAGAAAGACCCATTACAAGTATAAGGCTTATTGCATCTTTCTAGGGATTCTACTCATCTTGAGAGGGTATAGTGTACTCCTGGTCTTCATCATTATGTGATTTCGTAGTATATTGAAGGCTCAACTCATACAACTTTGCTTCTTTGCTAGTTCCTCATCTTCTTGATCTAGTTAGAGACTATCAACTTCTATATGCCCCAACTCATTGAAATGGAAACATCAACAATTGGAGCAACTTCTCAAGATGTGTCCTAACTCTCCACACTTGTGGCACCTTTTCCCATGGTTCTTTGGATCATTAGAGTCTTCCTTGGAGTACATTGAGAGGTAGCTATCCTCAAGATGTTGTCTTCTATTTGATCTGATCAAAGCTTTGGCTCTAAGGAGAGCGTCTTGAAAATCCTTGGGTCACATAGATTCCAATTTAGTGTCCAAGGGAGGATTTAATCCTCAGCAGGACTTGGTCACCTACTGCGTAATATCCATAGTCAAAGCATACTTCTAGAGAGTTATAAATCAAGATTAATATGCTTCTAGGGTCATCTCAAGCTGGTGAAGCTTAAATAAAATTTTCATCTCAACCCCACAAGGATCAACCTAAAAATGGGAACCTAATTTAAACAATATAGTCTCCTAGTAGCCATGTGTTTATCGCAGCATAGAAGATTACCGCAACACAAAGGATCGAAAAATGGAGCAGAAGTGCGGGATAAATGGAAGAAGGAGATAACCAAAAAGGCACAGGACAAAGGAAGGAAAAGGCGCCCCGGATGGAAAGACCCTAAAAATTTGAATGAGGACCTCTCCAGAAGGCTTCAGTATAGCCTCAAGAAAAGAAAAGAGTAAAAGCGCTTCATTAAATATGAAGACGCTCCCGAACCCTTGTAAAAAGAGTGCGGGCTCACTCCTGTGCAAATTGTATGCATTAGTGGGAATGGGATAAGTAGAATGGTGGAAAATAGGAAAGGAGGGCCTAGGCTAATGGCCGGCCATGTAAAAAGTGGGGATGACCGCCCAAAAAGTAGGGCATGTATATAAAGTTCAAAAGTGAATGAGAAGCTCATTCTTGTGTGTGGCCAAAGCTTCTTCTTCTTCTTCTCTTGTTTCATGCCTTCTTGCTTGTGCTTGAGTGAGGGATTGAGGGAGTGTGAGGGAGTGAGTGTGTGAGAGTGAGAGATCATGGGGAAGAAGCTCCCCATCTTCTCTCTTCATCTTCTCTTCTCTTCTTCTCTTCTCTTCTCTTGCGCGGCTATGGAGGATGGAGCTTGACAGAGGGGGCTTGAGGTTTCTAGAGCTTGCCACAAGGATCGTGGAGCTACCAGAGTACAAGAGAGAGGAGGGAACTCGATCGAGCATCAAGGTAAGCTCACTACACCCGTAAGGTAGGCATTGTGAGTCGGCTATGTGAGAGGTAGCCATGGCCGCTCGGCTTGAAATGCTTGATCAATAAGCGGTCCGTAGGTCTCGGGGTAGAGCTCCGTAGCTCCCCTCCATTTTGGTTTCGTTTCCAGGACCGACGAAATCGAGCCTTGAGCGCCGCGTGCATCGAATCCAGCATAGAAGTAGGGTTTGCAGCCCAAGCTGGTGCTTGAGATAGTTAGGAGATTTAGGAGGTTTCGATCTTTGAAGCAAGTAAGTATTTTGATTTGTTGTTGAATATTAGAGTAGGACCATCCAGGTCCATCTCTGTTTTTGATTTCTGTTGCATTAGGTTAAGTTTAGGGTAGGAAAAAGAAGGAAAACAGAAGGGTTTTGCTGCTGCTAGAGATAGGGAAATAGGGGCACAGATTCAGACTTTTGGCTGGAAGAGTATGCAGGATTAATTTCTGAGTTTATAGCAGGCTAGGATGGGGCAATAAGAGGCCCAAGTAACCAGGGAACACCACATTTGACATTCTGCCTTCTGAGAAGAGAGTGAGCTTGAGAGCTAGGGAGAGAGCAAGAGAGAGAGAGTTGCAAGGAGATCGCAAAGTGCTGATCGATTTGAGCACCACATCGCTTCTAGGTATGCTAGGCAGTTTCCTCTATTGCTTTGCATCTATTTGGAACACACGGCACGATTCCGTGGAGTAGGCATTGACCTTGAGGCATCGCGCGCAACCCGTGAAGCGTCGTCCATGCTGTCGGACCAGTTCGTCCGAGTCCCAAAATAGGACTGCCCGATTTCTGGAGTCGGACCGTCCGACTCTGAAAATCGGACCACTTTTCCAATCTGATTTCCAAAATTGGACCAGTCTGAAAATTGAACCACCTTTTTGATCCGATTCCCAAAATTGGACCATCCATCCGACTGTTATAATCAGACTTGGTATCAAAGTCGGACCAGGTATCCTAGTCCAGAACTTGGACCACTCAACCCATTGCAGTAGTCAGACCTCCCCCATCCGACTAGGGAAATTGGACCAAAGTAGAATTTGACCACCATTCCTAGTGTGAAACTCGGACCAGCCCGTTCGATTCCCAGGATTGGACCGCTTGTCCGATTCCCAGAATCGGACCAATTCACCAGAACTTTAATAGAAGGTTTTTTGAACCTCTCCAACAGTCCTGGCCACCTTGGTCACATCTCTGATCCCCCAAGGAACCCATTTTGGCCTTAGAAGCTAAAGGCTAGGCAAGATAACCAAGGATTCACCTCGAACGGCTAGACAATGAGTAGACCAAACTTAGAAATTGACCTGATGTTCGACGACCAGCCAACCAACCAACCCTGAAGCAGAATAGAGAATGCAGCAGGGTCTTTCAGTAAAACTTTAGATTAGCCAGAACCCGCGCTTAGAGCCACATCAAGCTATGAACGTGAGGGGTAGAGTGGGGTCTGCATTGAGCATTTCGTGCATCCACACCTCACTTTTTGATTTTATCACCTAAGGTGCACTACAAGAAAAGGAAAAGCCTGTTTTTGCACTGAGCACTAGAAAGCACAAAGCACAAGTTGTGAATAAGATTGGCGACTACTTCCAATAACAAGGAGCTCATTAGGAGACATAATAACATCAAGGAACCCACTACTAGGAGAAGATCCCAAAACATAGTTGGCTACCTGAGAGCCCCATTAGTAGGACCCTAAGAGGACATGAAGATCCGAAAGGCGACAACACAGAGGATCAGATGCTCTCGGAGTTACTCAAATTGATCGATGACCTTATGGAGCTGGAAAGTGGGAGCAATGTCAGGGTCACGAGGTGGACAAGGAGAGGACCGATTGGACTTGGGAGAATTCCCAGTCCTAGTGCAGGAGTTAGTCAATGAGTATGACTTGTTGACTAGGACAGTAGTTTAGGGTAGGCCAATAGAGGAAGTGGTAGCAAACCTAGAAGAGGAAAGAAAGGCGATCAGAAAGGCGCTTGAGAGCATAATTTCCTATAACCACGAGCAAAAGGCTAGGAAACTTCAACAAGATGTAGACATGTACGAGGCCCATGCTAGCCCTGGCTGGTGCAGCCAAAGCAGGACCAAATGCAGAGAGAGAGCAAGCAGTAGAGGTTGACTTATCACTAAGTGAACTTGTAGCCATGCGGCTCATGGACAACATGTCCACTCAGCAGAGCACAATAGCCTTAGCCATAGCATTACTCTCTGGATTAGGGGTCACGCAAGGGGCAAGGGGCAAAGGGGCAATCTAGGATCCCTATTGTAGCAAAGCAACTAGACAAGTACGAACCTAGCAATGATCCATATAGCTTTGTGGAGCAGTTCGAACAAGTTTGCAAAGCAAACGATCTCATGGACCTTGCACAATGCTCTCAAGCCTTCGGGCTGTGTTTAGGTGATAAGGGGAGAATTTGGTACACTAGTCTAGATGTAGCCGAGTGCACGAACTTTGCCTGTCTTAAAGACCATTTTATCAAGAGATTCTCTGAGGCAGGGTACTTTGACAACCTCATCGTTCGGTTGATGAATGTCAGTCAGAGGGAAAAGGAAGATGTAAGAGACTATGCCACTCATGTACGTAGCCTCTTCAAGAGGATCTCGGCCAATGAGCGACCTAATGAGAAGGCTGTGTCTACCGTGTTTATAAATGGAATCCGAAGCAAGGAGCTCTCCAAGGCCTTGGCTAGTAACTCCACCCTACACAGAGACGTGTTAGCTAGAGTTTTTGAAGAGGCAACAAGGGTGGACGATCAACTTAGGGAGCGAAGCATGAGGAACTCCAGTCGGGATAGTACAAGCCAGAGAGCTCCAGAGCGGACAAGATCGTTGGGAGAGAGAGAGAACTCTAGCATCTGGGATAAGGGAAAGGGTGTTGACCAAGGCCAGGAGTTGGCTGAGGTAAGAATGGAGCTTGCACGATTGCAAGAATAGATGAGGAAGCTTGCACAGTCTCACGTGCAGTGTATACACTGTGGTGGAAACCACCTCCCAACCAAGTGTCAAGATCCTAGATCTAGGCCATGCTCAAATTGTGGTAGGTTCAGTCATGACACGTTGCACTACAAATTTCCCAGGAGATTCCCATATGCGCAGCAATACAACCCTCCATACTTAGGCAACACGCCAC
Organism: Lygodium microphyllum; assembly: GCF_053477565.2. Classification (NCBI taxonomy): domain Eukaryota; kingdom Viridiplantae; phylum Streptophyta; class Polypodiopsida; order Schizaeales; family Lygodiaceae; genus Lygodium; species Lygodium microphyllum. Next base: position 1,325,801 of record NW_028229519.1, read on the forward strand.
CTAGCCTCTTTGGCAGGGGAGCCCAGCTGGCTCTTCCAGTACCAAATGACGCAAGACTAGCCATTCCCAAGCTAGAGATGAACCCAACAGGTATACCCAGACCACCAGGGCCCTATGTAACCCAACCACCGAATGACACTCCTGTTCACTATGTGGGAGAACCTAGTGAAGAGGAAAGCTATGTGAACCCATACATCTCCTATGACGAGGAAGGCAATCCAGTCCTGATGGCGGTGCTGGGCAGAGGAAGAGGTAGAGGCTTTGGAGGACCAAGTCAAGATCCAATCTCATGCTGGACTTGCAGTCATCTAGGCCATATTTCATCACGCTGCTTGGAAAGGGAACATGCAAAAAAGGACAAAGCTGACCTTCGATGCACCGAGTGTGGGATCACACACCTATTTCTTGACTGTCCTAGATGGAAGCCATCAGCTAGTTCTACCAATGTGCCCTCCATACCCTTGGGACTATTTGGTGTAGAGACCTTTGGCAGTGAGGATATGCCCATTCCATTGCATGTCATGACGCGAGCGCAGACAAAACGAACATGCATCTCATTGCTTGGGCCAAATATCCTGGATGCAGCCTCGTTGGGAAAGAAAAGCTAGAGGAGAAGGAGAAAGAGAACAGATGCAAAGATTACCCTTAAGACTGAGGAAGCTACAACCTTAGTGGCGGGAAAGGGAGTCACTGATGCCGAGGCAGAGACCTCAGCTCCTAAGACAGCAGAACTAGGGAGTGCCAAGGTAGGGGAGTACCCCCATTCAAGATGGCAACTCGAGGCTATAGCCAAAGTTAAGGAGTGGGTCAAGGACGCCCAGGAACACCTTAAAGATGTAGAACCCATACTGGAAGACCAAATGGAAGACCTCTCTAGCGTGAGTACACCCATTTCACCGTCGCGACCTCAATCGGGGAACACACCACACCACGAGAGATGCCACAAAGGCAAGACCAAGGAGAAGCTTGTCAACAAGCTAACTAGGACATATGGCCAAAGAATGGTGACCAAGGGGGAAGCCAACCACCTAGCAATCTCCTCACCACTTTAATAACCACCCCAGTAAGCATGAGCCTGGGAGATTTGCTTCGGAAACACCCTCCCTTATGGCAGGAATTAAGGCATTGGGTGGAGGGAAAAGGGGAGCATGCTGCCACTAACTTGCAAGAGCAGGACACGGTCACCCAAATTCCAAGCCTAACGCTACACTCGGCTCCAAGGTCACTGCATGTCAATGCTTTCTGGGAAGGCACGAAGATGCATGCAGTCCTACCTACCTTAGCCTTGGGGGATGCAACACGAAAAGGAATCGTAAACATGGGCGCGGGGGTCAGTTTCTTGAGCCACGTAGTTCTACAGGCCTGGGGAAACCCACCTATGAAAGCGGGTAGGTTCAATGTCACATTGGCCAATGGAATGAAGGCCAGACCATTTGGGGTCCTCAAGAACTGGCCAGTGAAGGTCGCAGGAGTGTAGTTTTCCATAAACTTCATTGTCACGAAGGGAGTGGACTACGACATATTGCTAGGCCAACCCTCGATGAGGAACACACGAGTTATTAAAGATTGGTGGAACAATATCATCTTCTTGCGGAATAGGACGGAAGCGGTAAGGGTTGAGATGGACACCTGGAAAACTACCACAGCCGACCTCGATGCTATCTCAACCATGATAAAAGGTGATGCCCAGGCAAACAAACCCTATGGGTCATTGACCAAGTACATCCCTTGCCTTGAGGATGAGCGGGATTGGATGCATGTCTTGGCAATTGTTGACCTACCATTCTTAGATGAAGAAGAGCTGTATAGGCAAGCTGCTAAATCACCAGGCATGCTAGCAAAGGAGCCCACCATGCCACTCTGCATGATGGCAGGAAGCTCACATGACCCAGGGAAACTGGCCTCATTCCATATCCCCACCAACAAGCTCAAGCTTCAGGAAATCATAGAGTGCCTGACCGGTAAGCTGAAAGCCAACATGGCTGCTAATCTAAAACCTGTAAGTGATCTCTTGGCTGGGCCTGAGTGGAAATGGACCAAAATTCATGATCTTAACCTATTATACAATTGGCTTTAGTCACTGACAAAGAGGAGATTGGAGAGGAAAACCTGGGGGATGACGAGCAGTCAAAGGGGCAAGATTCTGATGATGAGGGGTACGAGCACTATCGCTTCGCGGGGGACGAGAGTGAAGAAGAGTTGGACACGATAGAATACGACACTGAAGGGAGAGCAATCGAACAGATCAAGGCAGAATCTAGGCCTGGAAGGGAAAGGGTAGGTGTTAACCGGAAGATGAACAAGGTGGAAAATCTAGAAAGCTAAAGCAAAAGACAAAGGCGCACAAGGAGAAAAGTCCTAAATAAGGGAGAACGGCGCACAAGGAAAAGCGCAAGTCAATACTTTTGTAAAAGAGCGCAAACGCATCATGATTTAATTCAAGGAGCGTCAGGCTCTCATCTGTGCAATTTGTAAAGGTAGATGGGTGGTAGGAAGGAAGTTACAAAGATAGGAGGACAATGGGAAAAAGGGCCAGCCATGTAAAAAAGGAGATAAGGGGATGACTGCCCAAAAGGGATTTAGGGTTTTGTATATAAAGTTGAAAAGTGAATGAGAAGCTCATTCTTGTGTGTGGCCAAAAGTGGGTCTCCTCTTCCTTTTCTTCTTCTTGCTCTTGCTTTCTTGAGCTTGTGCTTGAGAGAGGGAGTGTGAGAGTGTGAGGGAGTGAGTGTGTGAGGGTGAGGGACCAGGGAGGAGAAGCTCTCCATCTTCTCCTCTCTTCTTCTCTTCTCTTCTCTTCTCTTGTCTTGCTCGCGGACATAGAGCTTGGAGCGTGGAGCTTGAGGATGGAGCTTGCTTGAAGCTCGCACTTGGATCGTGGAGCTATCGGAGTGCGCGAGAGAGGAGGTAACTCGATCGGCATGGAGGTAAGCTCACTACACCCTTAGATATGGATGGCGTGTCGGCTATGTGAGAGGTAGCCATTAGTGCTCGGCTTGGAACGCTTGAAATAATAAGCAGTCTGTGGGTCTTGGTGGTTGAGTGAAACCCTCCCACATTTCGGTTCCATTGCCGAGACCAATGGATTCAAGCCTTGAGCGCTTGCGCACTTCAAATCGAGCATTGAAGTAGGGTTTTTCCTGAATCGGTGCTTGAGGTAGATAGGTAGGAAGCGAGGGAGTTTGAAGAGGTATTAGATCTCCTTAGCAAGTAGGTTTTTGTTGTTTTGGACTTGGGAAAGTATGATGGAGTAGTGTAGGTATTTTCCTTATGATTTTTTCTTGCATTTAGGAAGGATAGGAGCAAAACTTGGAGCAAATAGTAGGGTTTCCTATTGCTGTATAACAAGCTAAAACGGGGAAAAGAAGGGCAAGAAATGAAATTTTCGGTTAAATGTTACTAAGGAAAGCAATATTGAGGTGAGTGCAGGCCTGGATAGGGTGGTAAGGGGCCAAGAGTGGCAAGAAAGGCCTCCCCTACATGAGTAGGTTGGATCTAGAGTTGCTCGACCAGGGGGAAGGCCTCCAATGCTCGGCGTGGCAAATTTTGTGAAGTCCGATGAAAAAACATGCCGTGCTCAACGTGTCCGAGTGACGGCGATTCTGGCTGAGTCCTAGAATCGACCCTCGGACCGCTCAAAAATTTGGCCCTCGGACCGCTTGGAAATTCGGCCCTCGAACTACTTGAAAATTCAGCCCTCGGCCCTGCCGACTCGGCCGACTCGACTCGAACACCCACCGCTCAGCCCGTCTGAATTGAGCATTCGGACCAACTTTGAAATTTGGCCCTCGGCCCACATGACTCGGCCCTATCGACTCGGCCCACCTGACTGGGCCTCGGCCCACTCGGCCCTCGGACAACTAGACTCAAACTGGCCAAATCTGACATTCGGACCAGTTACATTCGGCCCTTTCTACTCGGCCCTCAGACGTGCTGAATCAAGCACTCGGCCCTTGCAATTCGGACTTGTTGGGCTGAATTTAGATTTTTTTAAATTTTAACCTGAAGGTAGAGTGAAACTGACCGAGAGACCATATAGAGCGGAAACCATATCATAGATCGATCACTGGGCTGAAACTTAGAGCAAGTAGCTCAAAATTTGGCTATAAACGGTCTTTCAAATCATGCATGGCATTTACGGTAACGGCCCTGCGGGCCCTGCAGGCCAGGGGGGATTGCCCCCCCAGACCCCCACAGAGGGGGCCCCCTCTGCACCTCCCCCCCGAGTAGGTTGGAGAGAAAATGTGCACCGTGATAGGTTCTCCAAATTGGACCCTAGTGTAGTAATGGCTCTACATGAGCATGGATTCTCACTTGCAAAAGAGCAACCAAAAGCCCATATCCAAACAGAGAGAAACAAAGACCCTAGAACATCAATGGGCCAATCTAGCCAACAAGCGAAAAAAGGCCACACTACCAAAACACATACGTGTTGCATTCAGACTGCATCTAGTCAAAGCAGAAAGCAACAACATCAAGCTACAACAGTGAGAATGGCTGGATATGACAATCTTGACAATAGATGCTCCTTGAATAGCATTGCACTAACGATCCAAGACACCAGTGGAGAATCCACATCTAGTTGTGTAGTTGCGGACTGAAGGGCATTTGTCAGAAGGCTTAAATTTACAAGCCAAGACCTGGAAGATGAAGGCATAGTATCTCCTACTTATCTTAGGGTCAAACTCACTGCGAAAAGAGAGCACACCATGAATGCTATGATTGATGAAGGAGCAGATTTCAATATCTTGACCTATCTATACACCTTTCCCCTTTTTCGATCTATCCTTCTAGGGATGAGCCCTGCTCCACTCCATGACAACCAATCCCCACGCAACTTATCATAAGCCACGATCTGCTAATGGCTGGAGGTAAAACGAACATCATTATGGGGGCCATCCCTCCACAACAAACGTTGCATGCCTCACCTCTCCCCTCCTCATCATATGCGCTTGATAACCCACTGTATAATCCCTTCCATGCAAATAGTTTTATCCTGCCTCAAGATCTAACCCTTGGTTTGCATTTTGCAGGTCCCCTATGTAGCAAACATGGAGCACCCATAGTGCAGTTGGCTTGCAAAGACGCTCTCTGCCGTCGAAGGGAGCACGCAGCACAAGCTCCTCCGCCAGGACGCTACGTACCTACCCTTAAAAGGTACACAAAGAAATGAGGCCCTAAACGACACCATCCAAGACATAGGCCGAAAACCCCCCAAGTCAAGAGGATGAGAGCTCAAGGGAGCACACAAGGCGTGGCAACATCGGTCGTGTGGGCCCCCAACAGACACTCTGGCACCAGGTGCTCGAAAGAGGAGAGGGCAGCTCGGGACAAGCAGGAATTTGACTCATTGTTTAAAAGCATTCTGGAAACAGTTGCGGCTAGGGACTACAGCATCCGGGTCCCAACCAACATCTTCCCTGCCCAACCTCACAGGAGCCCCGCACTAGCAGAACCTCAGTCGCTTGACCACCCAGACTCACCTTGCCTCGTACAAATAGAGTAGCCCCATGTTGTATAAAAGGCTTATCAAATGCTACTTTGCCATGACTTTTTGTCTTTAAAGGGTTAAGTGCTGACATGTTCTCCGATTGTACAAACTTTTCATATTTTTGTTTAATATATTTCACATCTTTAGCAAAAGAAAAAGCTAATCAAGTGCAGGTGATAAGTATCTAAGTCAACACCATGGAATTTAGATAAGCGATGTCTCCTTGCGTTGCACTGGTTTATTATAGTTTCGGCATATATCGTAAATGTGCTCTCATGAAGTGACAAGTGGATGCAGGATGATGCAGGTCTTTGTGTGAAAGTGTTCAATGCCCAAGTCACCGCAAGACCACCGACCCCACAAAGAGCTGTGACAAAGCCACGCTTTCGAAAGCAAAAATCACCTTGTCGACCACCCACATCGCATGGCCCAAAGCATAGTCATGGGCTACGCTCTCTTTCTGGGTCAAGCTCTACATTTGGCTCACGACAGTTGTTATCTCAATTGCACCAACATTGCGTATCGCAAAGAGGTTTGCAAAATCTCAAGTGTATCTCCCCATCTCAACAACTGGTTCTCTAACAATGAGGCTAGGGTACAATCATCGCTGTAATACCCACTTCCTGAGCCTTCGAAGCTCGACATTTCCCAACCCATGGAAAGGCTGATAGCCTCAACATATTGCAATGGTTGTACTCAGCAAGTCCAAAAAAAAAAGGAGAAGAAGAAGAAAGAAAAAAGAACAAGAAAAGGAAACAAAAAAGAAAATGGAAATGGAAAAAGAAAAGAAAAGAACGAAAAGATATGAAGCACCCACGATCACAGCACAGCACCTAGGGGTCCTCAAATTAGGTACGTCCAGTGACCTTGGATGGCTGGCTCTATCCCTAGTCCCCTAGCCCTTTAGCATCACCTCCAATTGTTCAAGGCACATCAAGGGTATGACATACCTAGGGAGCTTGTCTCGCCTATGGTTAGACCTGTCACCTTGACCCATTTGCACGATTCCCTCTTGCACTCTGCCTTAATACCATTGCAATCAATTGTGGTAAGCACCGCACGAATGGCCATGAAAAGTACACCCTCCTCATCAAGCAAGTCCCATAGCTCCCCGCTATCGAAAGTGCACTGTCCATATGTTCAATTATGCTACGTCGTGCAGTCACAATGCAAAGGATGTCTCATACACCTTCACGTGTACTTCTTCTCAACATGGACAACTTTTCTTTATCCACACCTTGTTACGAAAAACCAGCCCACGGTCTTCTAACTACGTAATATCTAAGTATACACGAGCACTCACATAATATCTGCACCGAAATATATACACAGTTTGGGTCCTCAAGTGTAGGACAATACTCTTAGCTTGCTTAGAGTTTGACCTGTCTCCCAAACTAATTGAACTATGTCTTGTGCACAATGGAGACTAGCACTACTCCTAGGGAGAGACCACCTATGAGAGGTTTTCAATTGCAGGTATTGAAGACTCCAACGAAAGTATCATTTGCTCTTCGTCGACACCCAACTCTAAATTCTTATCCTTTACCGTCCTGCAAGCCCGCCAAGAATCATCATGTGCAAAATCCCCAACAAACCAACACTTGTGCCGGCCATCAATGTAATCCCTAACAAAGAACAGCCCTACCACCAACTCCAACAACCCTACCACCAGCCACCTAGGCCATCAACATGCCCCAACGACCTTCCTCCACACCACCCCCAACGCTCCTCCACGGTAACCACCAATGTCCCTTCCACCCACATCTTCAGTGCTGCATGCCAAACCCTTCTACCTACGATGGCGAGTGCCATGGGACTGGCGCTTGTCTAGGAGGGGGGTAATGTTAACCAGAAGACAAACAAGATGGAAAATCTAGAAAAGCTAAAGCAGAAGACAAAGGTCAAGGCAAAGTGAAACGAAAGACAAAGGCGCACAAGGAGAAAAGTCCTAAATAAGGGAGAACGACACACAAGGAAAAGCGCAAGTCAATACTTTTGTAAAAGAGCGCAAGCGCATCATGATTTAATTTAAGGAGGGCCGAGCTCTCACCCATGCAATTTGTAAAGGTAGATGGGCGGTAGGAAGGAAGTTAGAAAGATAGGAGGACAATGGGAAAAAGGGCCTAGGCCACGGTCGGCCATGTAAAAAAGGAGATAAGAGGATGACTGCCCAAAAGGGATTTAGGGTTTTGTATATAAAGTTGAAAAGTGAATGAGAAGCTCATTCTTGTGTGTGGCCAAAAGTGGGTCTCCTCTTTCTCTTCTTCTTCTTATTCTTGCTTGCTTGAGCTTGTACTTGAGAGAGGGAGTGTAAGAGTGTGAGGGAGTGAGTGTGTGAGGGTGAGGGACCGGGGACGAGAAGCTCTCCATCTTCTTCTCTCTTCTTCTCTCTTCTTCTCTTCTTTTCTCTTCTCTTGTCTTGCTCGCGGCCATGGAGCTTGGAGCGTGGAGCTTGAGGATGGAGCTTGCTTGAAGCTCACACTTGGATCGTGGAGCTACCGAAGTGTGTGAGAGAGAAGGTAACCCGATCAGTATGGAGGTAAGCTCACTACACCCTTAGATAGGGATGTCACGTCGACTATGTGAGAGGTAGCCATTAGTGCTCGGCTTGGAACGCTTGAAACAATAAGCGGTCTGTGGGTCTTGGCGGTTGAGTGAAACCCTCCCACAACAGGCTGGAAGGAAAAAGGAGTCGTGCTGATGAAGTGCGACAGGTCCTGGTTGAAGCACATGGGAGCCATGGATTACAAGTAGGCAGAGGTGGCGCTGCCACTAGGAGCTCCAGTACTAAAGACGGATTCACCTACTGAATTACGACCCCTTGGCGAAACTCCTTCCTCAAGCGAGGGATGTGAGTTTAACTTGGAGTCTGAAGTCAGTACAGAGAGTGATCCTGAAATACCCCAACCCTCTAAGGTTAGACATACCAAAGGGGACTTGCTAGTCCACCTAAGGCGCAGATGGTTAAGGGAGGAGGCCAGGAAGCAAACTAAAGACTCAGAAGCAGAGAGGTAGAAGAAGCCACATGATCTCCCCAAACACTTCACGAAGTTTAAGAAGGGTGATAGAGTGGTGGTTTTGCTAGGAGCAAAGAGACAAGGGCAAGCCAGTGAACCAATTGAGGGATCCGCTAGGGTCAAGGAAGTCGACCTGGGAGGGGAAGGCGAGAGGCCTCGACCTGTGTTCATGCTGACGACCTGACCAAGGATAAGGAGGCTAGACTTGTTGCTCTCTTGCGACAGTATGTCGATGTGTTTGGCTGGTCCTTGGAGGAACTTAGAGGAGTCAATCCTAGGGTTGTGACCCATAATATTCCAATGGTTCTAGATGCGGTGCCAACAAAGTAACAACCTTACCCTATGAATCCCAAACATGCCCATGCAGTGAAGGAAGAAATCAATAAGCTCATGAAGGCAGGATTTATATATGAGATTGAGCACATGGATTGGATATCGCCCATAGTGATCGTTATGAAAAAGAATGGTAAAATTCGGGTGTGCGTGAATTATAAGAAAGTTAATGCCGCTACGAAGAGGGATAACTACCCCTTACCATAGGGTGGCAGGCAAAGAAGCTTACAGCTTCCTGGATGGTTTCTCTGGCTATATGTGAGGTGCCCGCCCATCGGCTTTGCAGGCACTCTTTTAGCGGTCTATCGAGAAACGAATCTAAGCGTCGCTGCCCGGCACTCCCAGGGAATGTTTCGAGTTTTGTCGCCTAGGTTTTCCTGAATCTGCCTCGCAACGGAACGTTCACGACCGAACCCACTAGGATCGACCTGAAATTCAGGTTCCTAGTTGTCAAGGTCTCCTGTTAGCATTCTAGTGTCGGGTTTTGGACATCCTACTTTACGCAGAGATACCCAATCCGAAGCAGACCCCTGCCGCACTTGGTTCAAAGAGAATGGGAAACGAGAGGGATGCGCTGCTCGACCTCTCTGCCCATAGGGCATAGTCTCATTCCGGTCCCCTAAAAAGGCATGAATCGGGTTCTAACCTAACAATACCTAAAGGTCGAATGACAATAAAAACTTATGAGAAGCCTCCCAGTTCTTTGGGACCACCCTGCCGTAGGACGGACCCGTCGGGTGTTTCACCCACCCGCTTCCCCTAATAGCTTTAGTTTTCTAATTAGGTCCTACCACATTTATGTGTGACACTTAAAATCAGCTTCATTAATTAAGCCTTTTGGGGAATAGGGTTCGTTCGCATAACTTATAGCACAGACACGAAAACAGAGCAAAGTAATCTTTTGACAAACAAGTTCAAACAAGTTCCTTAACTTATCTTCAAGTTAATCTTTGTCTCCCGCCCATACAGGAGAAATTATGTTTCGCTTCTGTCCAACAGAAGTATCCCTTCTGCCCTGCAGAAGTAACTGGTCCAATTCACATGGCACCACAAACTCAATCCTTTATCTAGAATAGGATCTCCCAACATGCCCAGACGTTGGGGGCCACGGAGGTCTTCAGCTCCATTCTAGACCTAGCAAGGGGTGTCCAGAGCTCCAACTGACCCGCAAGCTGTCTAGGAGCGAAACATAATTCTCGTGGTTGGCCTTTTCACCACTCGGCCTTCGGCCCATGAATCGAGCAGTGCCCTCTCGGGTTACTACGCGGTGCAACCATGGAGGTGATCCACCCATACAATATATCCTTCCTTAATTAAATCCTTTAAGAATCAAGCACAAACAAGGCATTCAGCCTAATATCATTTTCCAAGAAAACATTCCTTTATTCCCATGGCGACTTGTCATCACAGACCCTTGCCATGCATTTACCATAAATCACAAGCACTTGGAATAATCATCCAAACAACAACTCACAACCAGTTGAATGTAAAAGCATTTAGGATATTGTTTGATCAACCAACAAAACCAACTGCATTCTTTCCAAAACAATGCAAGAGTAGATGAAATAATATTTTCCATTGCATATTTACTCTCCCCCTTGGGATCTAAGAGCAATATTATGCAAAAATGTTCTTAACACTTCCTTCCTTCGGCTAGGGCATATGTTAAGGGTTCAAACACTATTCATGATGTAAGTTCTATAGGTCACTTACCTTGATCAATAACCCAACCCTGAATTTGGATTGGCAAAAGGCATCCTTATCCAACGGATCTCAAGACATCCTAGTTTTAACCCTTATGATCAATTTCTTATACTAGCTCTTAGTCAAGTCATGAGGCAACTAGAAAATTATCCTCATATATCAAACATGTTATAGGCATAACGTGTGAATACTTAATAAGATAAGTGCAAGATGATCTCAAGTAATTAGACTCCAATAGGCCGTGCATTGAGCTAGAATCTAGTTTTTCTTAATATTTGGGCTCTTAGGCTAAGTACTTTTGAAGTATCTAGACTTTAAACTAGTACTTCTCTATTTATGATTCTTAATGACATATTATTTTAGCAATTATGCTATTTATAACCCTTGACTATACTTTAATCTAGCACTTGTATGCCCAATCTTTTAATGTCATTCTTTTGACGACTATGCCATTCATAACGCTTGACTAATTCTTCCTTGTAATTGTTCTACTAGCAAATAAGTCATATGTAACTAGGTGCAATTATCTTCCCTTGATATATGCACTTCACAAACTCCATCTTCCGAGTAGGCGAGATAAAATTTATCCTTTCCCATGACCTATTCTCGTGTAATAGTATGGGGCCTAACGTATCTCTCATATGAGAATCAAAGCAAGCATCTATCAATTTGAAAATACATTACTTACGACCGGAACCGCAGTTGGATTGACAGTGATGCCTTTACCCGAAGCCTTGTTGCTGGTTGCAGGATTATCGTCTGCACGTGACATTCTTCGCTTGGAGGCCATCATCCGCACGTAGACTCAAGAGATTAAGAAGGTAGAATAGATTCAAGATGGGAGAGCGTAAGAGAATATGGTAAGTCGAGGATCGAGATAGAGGGAATTGAGCTAATTCTCTTCCTTGCAGCCTCTCGGGGTGACACTTCTCTCTCTCTCTCTCTCTCAAGCTCTCACTCACAATCTCTTGGAGGGGTATACTCTCTCTCTCCCTCTCTCTTGCAGCCTTTCAGAGTCTCCTTATGCTTCTTATGCCTCTCCCATGCCTCATATTTATAGTGAATTATAGAAGAGGGCTTGTGGTTGAGAAGTGGAGCTCTTTGTGGAGGGGGATCTTGGAAAGATCAGTGATCTGATGCTCAGATCATAAATCTGATGGCTCCATTGGCTCCGAGAGGGGAGTAAAACTCCAAGACACTTGGTTAGAAAGCTCTTAGTTCACTCTTTCTTCTTTTCTGTGTTCAAAGTGCTGTCCACTGCCTGTGTATTGCGATCGCGGTGCGCGCGAATTCGCAAATCCTCTCTTTATTTTTTTCTTTTTATAAAATCTCCAAACTAACTAAAATATCTCTTGTCTTTTCTTTTAAATGACATCCAGTTTCTAAAAATCTCCATATCTTTTTTTAGGATAATATCTAAAATATCTAAAATATACTAGCTTTGCCCAAAATCTAATGTTTTTGGACCTTCCAAACTATACACATGAACTTAGTGATTAATATAGCTCATAAGTCTCGTTCACGTTGTAATTTACGTGAAGGATGGCTACAGTCCTTGCCAATCCAAGAAAAATATCAAATTTATGACTCGATTTTTCTAAATAAAATATTTTAAATTAAATAAAAATTATCAATAATTAATGTTAGTTAGTTTTTACCTTAGTTAGTCTTTAGTTAGTAATCTTACTAACTTATTAATTGACTAACTAACTTTCGAACTAACCGACTAACTTTTATTGTATGGAGATATTACACTATAATCAAGTGCAAGTGCACCCTGACTGCCTTCGCCATGGAGTGGGGTGTATTTGCCTACATCGTTATGTCCTTTGGGCTAATGAATGCGCCTGAACCTTCCAACGATTAATGTGCACCATCTTTAAGGATATGCTGAGACGCGAGTTAGAGGTGTTTGTAAATGACTTATGCATACACTCTAGTTGGGCCGAACACTTAGAGAGGTTGAGAGCTATCTTTGAACGGTGTCGGTTATACAACCTCTCATTGAACCCCTTGAAGTGCCAGTTCTGGGTGAAACACGGATGTATCCTAGGGCACATAGTGTCAAGGAATGGCATTGCCGTTGACTTCTCAAAAGTCAGGGTCATTGTTGACCTACCACCACCCATTAACTACAAGGGTGTTTAGTGTTTCTTAGGCCACACGAGATACTACCGACGCTTTGTACTAAACTACACGCTAATTGCTAGACCATTGTACAAGCTATTGATCGTATTCGAGTGGACTAAGGAGTGCCAGCGTGTGTATGAACAGTTGAAGAAGGCTCTCATTCACTGCACCAATCTTACGAGCCCCAGACTGGAGTATGACATTCCATGTACACATAGATGCCTCTAAGTTTGCTATTGGAGCTGTTCTATGCTAGCTTGGTGAACATAATCTTGATTACCCAGTGAGCTTTGCTAGCAGACAATTCACCAAAATGGAGATGAACTATTCCACTACAGAAAGGGAAGGGTTAGCCATGGTGTTTACTATAAAGAAATTTAGGCATTATCTATTGGCCACACCCTTCGTCTTTTTTGTTGACCATCAAGCCTTATTGTATCTTGTGAACAAGCCATGCTCTACAGGTCGCATAGCGAGATGGTTACTTCTCTTGTTGGAGTTTGATTTCTCTGTGGTTGTATGTAAGGGAAAGCAGCACTACATGGAAGATCACATGTCCTGCATACCCATAGGAGAAGTTGTTGGACAAGGCATACCTGATGACTTACCGGACGCTCATCTCTTTGGCCTGTCTAGCAAAGGAGACTTGTTTGAGGCGTCTCCAACTCGACATTGCCCGTTCTAATAATTGCACGCACTCGAAAAGGTCCTAGTCCTCGAAATTTCATTTTCTATTTGTGACCTTTCATTGAGTATAGTAGGACAAGGTCTCCTTGATCAAAGTTGCACTAATTGACATGCTTGTCAAACCACATCTTTCGTCATGCCTTCTCACAAATCAGAGTGTGGGCAGCTAAGAGTCGAGTCTCCGTGAGATGCTCTAACTCCATTAAGCAGTCGGTCCAAGCTTCTCTTCCCTCCCAACTCTCCTGAGCTACTATCCTTAAGCTAGGGACAAAGAAATCTAAGGGTAGAGTGGTCTTCGTTCCATAAGTCAGCCTAAAGGGCGTCTGTCCGACAACCGTCTTATAAGCTGTATGATAGGCCCACAAGGCTGCCATCAATTTATTATCCCAATCTCGTCGTGATGTGGACACTATCTTAGTAAGCACGTTGACTAGGATTTTATTCGTGGACTCTACTTGGCCATTTGCTAGAGGGTAGTAGGGCGAGGACCTTCTATGAATGATTAGGAAGGTTGAGAGCAGGTGGGATATCACTTCATTAATAAAATGTGTGCCTTGATCACTCACTAGTTCAATTGGACAACCAAACCGTGAAAAGACGTACTCCCACAGGAACTTCGCAGTGGTTCTAGCATTGTTCTTTCTAGTGGCTCTTGCCTCTGCCCACTTCGTCAGGTAATCCATTGCCACAACGATGTAGCGTGCCTGGGAGTACTGCACTGCAGGACTGATAGGTCCAATGAAGTCAATGCTCCATTTTTCGAAGGGCTATTGAGCTATTACGAGGGTCAACTCCATCTTATCCTTGTGCATGGGCACCTTAGTCCTCTGGCACTCATCGCAGTGTTTGACAAACTTAGTAGCATCACGGAATAGGGTGGGCCACCATAGTTGGGACTGTAACACCTTACAGGCGGTCATATCCCCACTAAAGTGTCCACCATAGTTGGGACTGTAACACCTTACAAGCGGTCGTATCCCCACTGAAGTGTCCACCAGCTATCCGGCCATGCGCTTCTCTCAATACATCGTGCATCTCGTGCTCACACACACATTTCCACAACAAACCGTCTTGTCCCAACCTATAGAGTTGACCAACGATCAGTTGGTATGGCTGGATTTTTAAGATAAGTCTCCTTAGCCTGGCTTTCTCAATAGGTCTCTCAGGCATACCGTTCTCTAGCACTTGGACTACATCATCGGCCCAATATATCCCCCTTGGAGGAATTGACGATGTCCTCATCTCGAGATGAACTGGGGATATTGTTGGTTGAGAGAGCTTTCATCCATCCAAGTGGCATCCTCCTCGGGATAATCTTTCCACTGGACGAGGCATTATCTCAAGGTTCTGGATCTCCGTTGTTTCTCCCTAACATCTAAGATCCTGTCAGGCCGTAGCTCAAGGACTCCTTGGCTAGGCATTACAACTTGTTGGTCATCAAGTACATGGCTAAGATTAGGTACATACTTCTTCAATAGGCTTATATGGAATACATTATGAACCTTACGATTCTTAGGGAGTTGCAGTCTATAAGCATTGGGTCCTAGGCACTTGAGGATCTTGTATGGTCCACAATACCTTGGACTTAGCTTCTTGCAATCTCCTAAGGATAGGGAACTCTTCTTTGGGCGTACGCGAATGAAGACCATGTCTCCCTCTACAGCTCACTTCTTGAAGAATGTAACGACCCCGTCTACATGCCCTACCCCCGTAGGCATGGAGTTGATTATGACCGCACCATTCATGGGGATTTTGAATTTCCTAGAATATATAATGTAAATGCCCGAAATCCCAAGGAATGCATAGTTTTTAAAGTAGAGGATCTCCTTCCATCCATCAACTGCTTCCTCGCAAATTTTTCATCTTGCCCGGATCCAACCTTCCTAACCACCTGCAATTATCTTAGGCTTATCAAATTCCTATTAATGTAGAGGCCTACAGTCGAGGAAGCCCACCTTCCCCCCTCTTTTTTGACATCAACGTAGGAATAGATAGTAGGGCTATGACTAGATTAATGATGAGGGCAACCATGCTTCCCTCCTTTTGCCTAGAAATCTTAGAGAATATGAATGATACCCGCTTCACAAGGTGTAATCATCCCTTCTTGTCATCCACACCTCTGAAGGCTCGGGCCGCTATTAAAGAATAACTACAAAACCATGCCTTTCTATCCCAATGCCTGTGACCACCCCGCGCTTCGACTGAAGGAGATAAGAATTAGCCAAAAAGTCTCTTTTGTATGCAAACTTCAAAAAAGAAGAAGAAGAGGAAAAAGAAAAAGAAAAAGAAAAAGGGCATGAAGGCTCACTTTTCTCACCACACCTAGGGTTCACCCCTAGTCCCTCTCCCCACTTCACGCTTAGGGCACATCAAGGGGGCTTCCAGACCTGTCACCCTAAGTTCTGCACTGCACCTCCAACAACACACGAATTGGGTCCTCAAGTGTAGGACATTACCGAGGGCATACCCAAGGTTAGACCCATCTCCCAGTTCCACTGCACATGCATTTACACCACACTATGCGACAGACACACCCCCTAGGGAGTGCACAACTTTCTCTTGCAGGCTATGATTGTAACTCAATGATGGACCCACCATTGGCATAGATCTTGGAACCACGTGTTCTTCAACTAATAACGGAGCCCCAGTTTTGGCAATCATTGTAGAAGGGAAGTTACAACTGTGTGACAAATGTCAACCATCTACAAAAGATCAAAGCATGCCGGAATATCTTCCAATTAGCAGGAATCAATACTCCATCATCTCTCATTCACGGCAACATCTTTTTGATTATGGTCATCTACCCACCAATTCCACTTAGCAGCAACCCCAACTACCCTGCTGCTCCCCATCCCAGTGCCATGGGACTGGCACTCCGCTAGGAGGGGGATAATGTTTACCGCAGCACAAAAGATTACCGCAACACAGAGGATCGAAAAATGGAGCAGAAGTGTGGAAAAAATGGAAGAAGGAGATAACCAAAAAGGCACAGGAAAAATGAAGGAAAATGTGCCCCGGATGGAAGTCAGACCCTGAAAATTTGAATGACGACCTCTCCAGAAGGCTTATAGCCTCAAGAAAAGAAAAGAGTAAAAGCGCGCCATTAAATATGAAGGCGCTCCCGAACCCTTATAAAAAGAGCGCCGAGCTCACTCCTGTGCAAATTGTATGCATTAGTGGGAATGGGATAAGTAGAATGGTGGAAAATAGGAAAAGAGGGCCTAGGCTAATGGCCGACCATGTAAAAGTTGGGGATGACCGCCCAAAAAGTAGGGCATGTATATAAAGTTCAAAAGTGAATGAGAAGCTCATTCTTGTGTGTGACCAAAGATTCTTCTTCTTCTTCTCTTTGTTCATGCCTTCTTGCTTGTGCTTGAGTGAGGGATTGAGTGAGTGTGAGGGAGTGAGGGAGTGAGTGTGTGAGAGTGAGGGATCGTGGAGAAGAAGCTCCCCATCTTCTCTCTTCATCTTCTCTTCTCTTCTTCTCTTCTCTTCTCTTCTCTTGCGTGGCTATGGAGGATGGAGCTTGACAGAGGGGGCTTGAGGTTGCTTGAGCTTGCCACAAGGATCATGGAGCTACCGGAGTGAAAGAGAGAGGAGGGAACTCGATCGAGCATCAAGGTAAGCTCACTACACCAATAAGGTAGGCATTGTGCATCGGCTATGTGAGAGGTAGCCATGGCTGCTCGGCTTGAAACGCTTGATCAATAAGCAATCTGTAGGTCTCGAGGTAGAGCTCCGTAGCTCCCCTCCACCATCTAGTGCCAGCTTTTGAGGTGATTGCATTGTTATCATCCCTCAAGCCAAAGTGAACCATTTCCGCAGAGTAAATAATAAGGGGGAGTGATGCACATCAATCTCTCTATCCATAGGGTAAAGCCTTAATTCGAGTCCTCTAAAATGGCACTGGTTGGGTCTAATGATGACAACATGCTAAGATAGTCAATGCTCCTAGACTTGCCTAATCTATTAATTGAATTGTGATGGAAGCCTTTTGGTGAACCAAGACTACCTTGCCTTTGGCAAGACCCATAAGGAGTGCATCCCGCTTCCCTCTAGGGTTTTTACTGGGTTGCCAATTAATGCTATCACAATCTAATTTGACATGTAGAAATCAACATCATTAATTAGCCTTTTAAAAAAATATTCATTCACATAATTTAGACACAAATACAAATATAATTTTAAATAGTATTTGAAAAACAATTGCAAGTAGTATATTTATATGCACCTTCTCCAAGGTGCAATACTATGCTAGCATGATATCCCTTATATTGGGACCTATACCCAAAGTACATGGATACTCATGCATGGGCACAATCCACCAATCCACCCTTATTTAGAATCAGAGCCTTCTGGGAAGACCATCATGGGCTCATAGGGATTCTCGACACCTAAGGAATTTATAGCTAAAGCCCCCATGGCACCCTTGTTGTTTCCTAGTCTAATGTCCTCCCTATGGAGAGATCTATTGCATCTAAGGCCAATCTTAGCACCTATTATTGACAAATCTAGCCCCTTAGCAAAGGGCTTTGTCACTAGTCTTGGGGAGACCTAGGGCATATCCAAGAATTTGCCCATGTGGGCACAATATCTCTTTTCTAAAATCCACAAACAAGGCAATCAACCTATCCCAACTAGGAAATCATCTCTTTTCCAAGCAACAAGCATATCATAAAACATTTCATCGAAACCAAAACATTTTCTTTTGAATATCCCACAAGAGAAGGTACAATCTACATCTTATTTCTCCTTAGAATGCAATCATATAAAGTGATACATGGTAACTCCCCTAGAGTTTTAGGATACGATACTTCCCAACCCCTTTGTATTTTTCAAAGGTCATAAGATTTTCTCCTATAAACACATTAGCATATAACACTTTAACGTGCATGAGTAGAGCATCTATCTTTACTCTTAGTAGTTCTATCCTTTAAGGGATAATCTCACGACTAATTCCTAATGAGCATTTCATTTCCATATCCTAAGGTTATTTTAAGTTTGAATTCCCTCCTGAATGCATAATAATTTAAGGTTATTCAATGTTCTTAACTACATGAACAGAAACTACCATTTTCCTTTCATCATTGCAAATAGTAACAATAGCCAACAATCAATGAATGAATCAATCATTTTATTTAATCAAAATCCCTTTTCAATCTATCCAAGGCACTTGAGAATAGAAGTTGGTGCATATGGGACTTCATTCATATGTGCAACCTCTTGTCCCACTCCAACTCTCCACTACATTGGGGCCATCGTAGCATGCAAACGTCTTGTAACATGTTCTTTGGACCCTTGCAACACTACCTCTTGGTTTCTCAGTTCAAATTATTAGAATCTAGCAAATGGCCGAGGCAAATGGGATTCTTAGAATCTGGCAAAGCAAGAAAGTTTCTCAGTTGGGAGAAAAGGATAATTCAAGTATTCTCTCTCTATTCCTCTCTCTTCCCACTATCTCTCTTCTCTCCATCTCTCTCTAACTCCCTCTCTCTCACCACCTCTCCCTCTAACTTCTTTTTTATTACTATCTCCTAGTACCTCTCTCTCTCTCTCTCTCTCTCTCTCTCTCTCTCTCTCTCTCTCTCTCTCTCTCTCTCTCTCTCTCTCTCTCTCTCTCTCTCTCTCTCTCTCTCTCTCTCTCTCTCTCTCTCTCTCTCTCGCTCTAATACTAATGTCTTCTATATCTTATACTAAGGCTTTATATAGCCTTAGGCTAGTCAATTGTCACAAGGCTGGCTCTACTTGTCATGTGTGAGCTTTTACTCAATTTGCTTTAGTCATCAATTTCGATGCAACCTTTGTGAATGTGGATGTTGCTTTTGATCTTGCTACAATCCTTATGCATACTGATGATAATGACGATCATATGTAAGCGATGTCGCAATGTTGATTGATGTCATGATGATGAAGCAACATGTCGAGGTGATAACGACATGTGGTGGGAGAGACAATCCAATGGCAATGCATTATTAATCTTTATAAGGTTATTACACTCTCCCTCTCATTATTTTTCTCTCATCTTTTTTTTTTTCTGAGTCCCCTATCTCTTATCTTTTTTTCACTTCATATGCCATGCATGTGCATATGTGTGTATGTATGTGTTTATGTATGGATGTATATGTCTACATGTGTGTATGTGCATGTTTTATAAGTTTGTATCCATTCTCTCTCCTCTCGTTTATTTCCTCTCTTCTCTCTTTCATACTTCTCTCTCTCTCATGTTTACATGTGTACATATGTGCATACATGACTATATGTGTTTGCACATATGTGTACATGTGTATATCTATTGTATATGTGTACATGTGCACATGTGCATACACACATGTATATGTGAGTATATATGATACATGTGTGTATTTTTATATTATATGTACATTTGTAAATGCTTTTAGAACATGCACACATTGCATGCACATGTCCAACCAATAAAATATCATTTTGTCTCACATCTTCAATTTGAAAAGTGAATTTGTATTTGTGGGTTTTTTATGCACACATTACATGCACATGTCCAACCACTAAAATATCATTTTGTCTCACATCTCAATTTGAAAAGAAATTCATCTCTTTGGGGGGGTGGGGGGGAGAGAGCCAACGAATAACTTTTCAAAGGCTCACACTTCCTCTTTTCATCATCATATCACCCTTCAAAAGAAAACCTCTTTATTTCTTGTATACCCAATCTTAGAGAGAGAGAGAGAGAGAGAGAGAGAGAGAGAGAGAGAGAGAGAGAGAGAGAGAGAGAGAGCCGTATGTAATTTTTCAATGACTCACATTTTCATTATTATATCACCCTTCAAAAACAAGAGTGAGTCACCCAAGCAAGTCTTTAAATAACAAATAGTAAAGATTCACGTCATATCTTCAACTTTAAAAACTTTCAACTCTAGATGGAAAAGGGAGAGAGAGCACCCCAAATAACTTTTCAAAGGGTCACATTTCCCCTTTTCATCATCATATCATCCTTAAAAAGAAAACTGCTTTTTATTTCTTATATACCCAGCCTCTCTCTCTCTCTCTCTCTCTCTCTCTCTCTCTCTCTCTCTCTCTCTCTCTCTCTCTCTCTCTCTCTCTCTCTCTCTCTCTCTCTCTCTCTCCACACACACACACACACACACACACACACACATATTCAAAGTCTAATATTTCCCTTTTTCATGATTATATCACTATTCAAAAAATCCCTCTTTATTTTTTGAGTAGCAAACCTCTTCTCCTTATGCCACATAAGGCTTTGGCAGTTCTTCTTAGTTTGAGAGTCATCCAAGCAAAGCTTTAAATAATAAATAATAAATAATAAAGATTGTCCATGGCTACATGTTATTAATCCATTTGAGATAGGAAAAAAAAAAGTATCTATGACTTTTCTTTGAGGTTAGGTAGGCATAGTCCTCTGCTACTCTTTTGGAAAAGCCCAGAAAATACTCCTCCATTTGTTCCTAACTCCTCTATTCTCTATCAATTTGAGGAACTAAAAACAATACCATTGATGAATTGACCAACATAGACATTAAAAGTATCTTGATCACCACCAAACATCCCCCAAGCTAAGGGAGCTTTGTTCCATGTCCTAGTTTTCTCCAACACCTTTTCCTCCATCCATGAGGCTTTTTGGTTCTTTGTGTTGCCCACATCCAATGAACATCCTAGGTATCTAAAGACCTAACTTGGCCTAATTAGTCAAAGCCATCATTTTAAAAGAAATGTGCTATGAACACAAATCCCTAAGCAAGTGGTAGACCTTTAATTATGCTATGTTAAAACTTCCTATCAATGTTCCGTAATAGTGAGTCTATAACTAGGGCAAGAAGAAAAGGGGCAAGGAAGCATTCTTGCATTACTATCCTTTCCATGGTGAATGGCTTGGAAACTACACTATTAATACAGACCATTGCACTGGAGAGCAGAGTTCTAATCATACGTCTTACATAGCCTTTGTGAAAATCCAACCCTGTCCATTGTGATGAAGTGCCAACTAATCCTTTGAGGCTCTGTCGTCCATGTTTATCAAGACAAAAATTGCCCCTAAGCTCAAAGCATGATGCATTGAGAAGATCAAATTGAGAAAAACATCATGAATATTGTCCCATGTATGAAAGCATGCTGTGTTGGATGAATAATCCCTCTTGTCATGACTTTAACATAATCCATTGCCTTGCTCATATTTTTGTATACCAGATTTAGCATTATAACTGACATCCATTGAGAAAGTTTCCCCTATCCAAAGGCTTAGGAATTAACTTAATCAAATCTTGGTTAATTTCTTTAAGAAAGAAGCCATGGACTCTAATTCTATTCAACAAACTACAAATGTCATTAATGAATACCTACCATTATAAAAAAACATATACTAGAATACCATCTAGGTCAAGGGATATTCCCTTATTTACCTCATTTATCATCACCAAGCACAACTCTTATGTTGAGAAAGTCCTCTTGAGGATCAGAGCGTCGTCATTTCTTATCACTTGTCTTATCCATTTTTGAAAATGCTTTCATTTCTAGTTGTACTCGAGAGTCAACCTTGACTTTCTACCAAATATATTAGACAAATATCAAGAATACCTTCAATACATAAGCTTAATCTCTATGGAAAATATCTTAACTATCTCTAATAATAGTAGACAACTCTCTTTTTCTCTTCACCTTTAGAGCACTTAAGAAGAAGTTGGTGGGTGCAACACCCATCAACTTCTTCTCTTCACCTTTAGAGCACTTAAGAAGAAGTTGATGGGTGCAACACCCATCAAGTACCATTTTCCTTTCAGCTCCACCTTGCTATGTTCTTGGTCACCAATATAACTATCTACTTCATTAAGTAGTTGCAAAAGTAACACATTATCAAAGTTATCACTAAGGCACATCAATAGGGAGCCCCTAACTTTTGCACTTCTATTCTCCATCCTCATGATGATTTGAGCCTTTTTCTTACCATGATAATTAGTGATTGAAATAATTGCCTTAATAGACCTAAGCTAGTTCTTTATCATAGCTCCTCCTTTAGTCTTAGTCTCCTTCCATCCTTTCTTCAAAGTATCGATGAAGATCTCATCTCCTAGCAACAACACATGAAAGCAAAAGGGGGATGGACCATTATTTAATATTCCCCCTGTGATGATTCAACACATGTAGAGCATGGTTGTGTGATCCACATATGAGATATCATAGAGTAACTTGATCCTACAACTAGAGAAATCCACTAACAACCTTGATTAAAGTATAGTCGATCATGTTTGACAACCAACTCTACAAGTATATGACATGTTTGCTAGTGATGCTAAGTAAAAGGGGGAGTGTTTCCATTATTAAATATCGGTGTTGGATCAATTATCTTTTGGGGTTTAACAAGATTTTTTCATTGCTCCCTCTCTCGAAGCAGCATAGTTCCCCTCTTGTGTGATTTTTCCCCTTCATGGGAAGTCGATCTCCAATCTCCAAGCAACATTAAAGTAATACATTTGGTGTGTAAATTGAAACAAAAGTGACATTTTCACCACTAATTATTACCTACACTGCCACTCCATTGCCATCCCCTCTCATCTAGATCTTTGTAGAGCTGAGTCTTTTGATAATTAGGAGAAAAGTGCCCCCCTTTTCCCTAATTCTAGAAGTCCTCATATATATTATAGCCCTCCACATCCAACTTAATAAATTCCTTTATCCCACCTTTTTTTTGCTGAAAATACCACATCAAGCTTCCTTTTCCTAAAAATGGCACAGCATAGGTCTTTGTAGTACACAAACCATACATTCCACAAAATATCACTAATCCTACAATGACCATTCCACTAATACATGATTCATAACTTCAAACACTTCATCACCCTAGTGTTGCAAGTAGTTGTGGTCTACCATAGTATTTCTTGTGAGGATTTTGAATTTTACATTTTACTTGCCACTTTTTTCCTTATTCTACACAAGCTTACTTGTCAATGGCACATGCTCTTTATTGTTTTAGACCTATCCCAAGGGTGAATCATTACCGCCACTATATTTGCATGCTTTTTTAAATTATAATTGGACTCCGATACAATGCTCTTATATATACAAGTGATATTTGCTTCATGCTTGGCAATGTATGCATATCTTGGTTGGTCAAGAACTAGCTCAATGTGGCTACTTCTAGTTGTGAAGCTAAGTATAGGGTAGCTTCCATATAGTAATGGTTGAGTGTGTTTGGCTTAGATACCTTTTGGCCAATATTAGTATTGGAGGGTTATTTCCCACCACTACCTTCATTGACTAGAGCACATTAGAAGTTAGACAGAATCAAGTATTGCTCTCTCATACTAAGCACATTGAGGTGCCTTATCATCAGATTAAGAAGAGACTGTCCATAGGAGAGATCAATCTGGCCAATGTGCTAACACAAGGTAACCTTGCATAGGCTTTGCCTTGTGAGAAGTTCAAAGCTTCTTGCAAAGCTTTGGGTTTACTCCCCTTTGTTGATAGATCATACTCCAGAAGGCTTAGCACTTTCCTATACATGGGTGCCAATTCTTGTTCACCTTATCACTTCCAAGGGGACTTGTTATGATATTTTGATAGTGATGTGTGTGGACACACTCCACCATGGCACTTTTTCCCCTCACTAGGAAGATTTTCTCTCGTGGCCTTGTACATATGTTTATTCACTCTACGTATAGTTAATCTTGTAAATTTTCTACTTTGATCCTCAATACCTTTTGGATTGTGTACTCTCAAGCTTCTTCTTATCAAATTTATGTGTGAATTCCTACAACCCTAAAGTAACATGGTCTATGTGTGTGAGAGTCAAATGGCCAACTAGGTGTAACTCAGTTAGTTAAGTTCCATGCAATTACATAGTCTTGAGTTTAATTGCTACATCTACGTGGTCTTTTAGTGTAAGTATAAAAAAGGGAGATTTGAAACCAAGTCAATAGGTTGATTAAAAAAAGTATCTTACCACCAACATAGCCACTTGATTACGAAAAAAATGAGAAAGTCAAGATTTCTTGTTATTTTCTTGCTTTATTTATTGAGAATGCTTATGTTTAAGTGTGTGTGTGTGTGTGTGTGTGTGTGTGTGTGTGTGTGTGTGTGTGTGTGTGTGTGTGTGTGTGTGTGTGTGTGTGTGTGTGTGTGTGTGTGTGTGTGTGTGTGTGTGTGTGTGTGTGTGTGTGTGTGTGTGTGTGTGTGTGTGTGTGTGTGTGTGTGTGTGTGTGTGTGTGTGTGTGTGTGTGACAAAGATAGAGAGACACACTTGAGGTACAAAAGTGATTAGTTTTATGATTGCATGTATTATTGCTAGAGCACATACTATTGGAGTGAGATTGTGTGCACATAGTGGCCATATCAAAGACTTTTGAATTCCACCTCTTCATCGAGCCTATGTGAGATACTCTAATCTATTTCTTATTGAAAGGTGGAAAGGGTGAGTAATGAGAGCACAAGCAGAAGCAAGAAGCAAGATAGTATGGAGGTAAGAGCAAGAAGAGAGGGCAAGATTGTATGTGAAAACTCCAACAATCACAATATGTCACATGCCTTCCCTTAATCTATTGTCATAGTAAAGAATAAAGAATAAAGTGACAGTGATGGATGGTCGTCACCTATAGTGTACAGGTGCATAGGCACTAAGTATAGAGTAAATATAGGTGTACATGGGATTTGGCTCCTTTTCCCAATCGAAAACATGAATTGCCATGTAAGTGGATATACAATTTGAAGAGTACCATGGGTTGCCCTAAGCCAATATATAAGGCCAGAGATTGGTTGTTGTTGAGGGTTTTAAGTAGGATAAGGGAGTTGATTTTGATGAGACATTCTCCCTATGGTCAATATGCTTGGTATTGGCCTTGGTTGCATAAATAGATCTAGACTTATATCAAATGGATACTAAGATGGATTTCTTACATGGGGACCTATGTGAGGACATTTATATATAACAACCTAAGGGCTTTGATGAAAAGGGTAGGGAATACTAAGGGTGCCAGTTGAGGAAGATTCTTTATGGACTTAAGTAGGCACTTGGGGAATGGCTTCATAAGTTTGATACATTTATGCATTAACATGGTTCTACCCACATTAATATGGATCCATGTCTTTACACGAAGAAGGCCCATAATGGTAACCTTATCATTTTGGTTCCATATATTGATGACATGCTGATTGTGAGGAGTGCTAATGATGAGTTGTATGCTCAGAAGAATTTGCTTAAGAAGAGCTTTGAGATGAAGGACATAGGGTATACCTCTCACGTACTTGGTATAATGCGCATTATGTGTAATCGCTCTAAGGGACTTCTCTACTTGTCAACAAAGGAGTACATTCATGTGTCACAAAAGTTTTGTATTCGTAAAGTCCTTAAGCGGTTTCATATGCAAGGTGGTAAGCATATTGGCTACCCATTACCTTCTCATGTGAAGGTCAGTCAAGTAGATTGTTCCCAGTCCGATGATGAGAGGGCCAAGATGGCCAAGTTCCCATATGCATTTGTTGTGGACAACTTGATATATGCCATGATAGCCACTAGATCAAATATAATATTTGCATTGGAAGTTGTGGCTCGTTATATGGCAACACCTAGCAGGTGACATTGGGAAACCATGAAGGGTATCATGGGATACCTTTAAGGCATTGCAAATATGGCATTTGTTATTGTGGCTAGGACAAGGGAGTCATGGACTACACAGACTCTGATTATGCAAGACATACAAATAGTAGGAAGTCCACCTTTAGCTATGTCTTTCCTTTTGTTAACACTGTTGTTTCTTAGATGTCCAAGGTATAGAACTACACAGCCTTGTCTAATACCGAGGTTGAGTACATTGCAGTCCACTAAGGCTTGCAAGGAGGCCCTCTAGTTAGGCCATATCGTGGTCATGTATGACTATGATTCCTATATTGCATTTGGACTCTACGAGGGTCATTCAATCTGGTCTTTCATGTGAAGACTGAGCACATTGAGATCCATTATTGCTTCATCAAATAGATGGTTGAGGATAAGCTGATAGAGATTGTCAAGATCTCAACTTATGAGAATCCTATAGATCTACTTACTAAAAGTCTCCTAGTGGAACATTATAGCTTCCTTAGGAAGATGATGGGCATAAGATGAGATGAAGTCAATTCTTCATCCTGTTGTACTTATATGCATACATTGTACTTTGTCACTTTTTTCCTTATTTTCTCCACATTCAAACACATTCTCCTTATGGGAGGTTGTTGGGGGGTTAAAGGCCACTTGTGCCTAGCCTAGGTGGCAGTTGCTTGTCACTTTATTCTTTATTATGTACATGAAAATAGAATAAAAGAAGGTAGGCCATGCATTGTGACTATTGGAGTTCTCACATACCCTCTTACTCTCTCTTGCTTGGACCTCATAGCTCTTACTTCTCTCTTGCTAACACTTGTGCTTCCACTCTTGCTCCAGCTTTCACAATGTAGTAATTGTCCTCCCCCCTCTGTATTGAAATGCTACAATACTGGCTGACATAATTCTTTTAGGAAAAATAGAGTAATCTCTTTGTTCTATCTCTAATTATGTGTATATTAAGAATGTGATTTGCATATTCCAAAACCTTCATTTCGAAGCCTTTATTAACATTTTCTTCAAGGCATCAATCATCCTTATTTTTCCTAGCTATCAACATATCATCTACATAAAGAATCAACACTATCAAGTTGCTATAATAGCCTTTCTAGTGTATAAGCAACGGCCTATCTCACTTCTTTTGAAGCCACGAGACTACACAAAGGCATCAAACTCATTCCCATAAGGCCTGCTCTAATCCATGTAGACTCTTTTTTAGCTTGCAAGCAAAACCCTCTGGCTATAGCATGTAGGCCTCATCATTTAAGATCACTATATAGTTGTATTGACATCCAATCGTATAGTGTCCATAGCATCCTTAGCCACTAAGGCAAGCATAGTGCAAAAAGTAGTCAATTTTACCATAGGTGAAAAGATTTCATTAAACCCCACATCTTTTTCTTATCCAAATCCTTTGGCTACTAAAGTCGCCTTCTACTTTGGTTTAGCATCACCTACAATCTTCAACTTATAGATTCACTTGGATAGCAAAGCATTTTGGCCCTTTTGCAAAGGAACCAACTCCCAAGCCTAATTCTTCAAAATGGGACCCATTTCAAACTACATACTAGCTCCCACTTAAGCTTATCATCATGAATCATGGCATTTTTATAACAAGATGGCTTGTCGCAATAAGTTAGCGGAGGTTGAAATTCCCACTCCAAGTTAGCCCACTATGCTAACTTGGAGTGGGAATTTCAACCTCCGCTCTTTCTTCCTGAGGCACCATAGGGCTCTCAACCAGTTGCTCAATAAATTCCCATGATTCTTTGTTGCTCACTATTTGAAGCATCACTTGTGTCGTATTTTTGCATACTTCGTGGCACTAGCACTTGCCCTACATGGTAAAATAATAGGTAGCACTACATCCTAGAAAGTAACCTTCCTTCTTTCCACTTCGTTAGAAGGTTTCTTATGTGTTTTCTTCTCATTGAGGATCACATCATTACTACATATAATATTTCTACCTTTTGGATCCAAAAATGATAACTCATCTTGCCACTCTGTCCATAGCCTAAAATGGTACATTTAGTATATTTTGGTTCTAACTTCTTGTGTTTTTCCTTTGGCACACACATAATCTTTATAGCTAAATACTCTTAAGTGATAATAAGAGGGTTTCTTGCCCAATCATGCCTTTTAAGGAAATGGCACCATCCAAAGTAGTATTAGGTGACTTGTTTATCATATGTATAGTAGTTACCATAGCCTCAGCCCAAAATCCTTGGGTAGGACTAGCATTAGATAGCATATTCAACATGCTTTCATTTATTGTCCTATTCATATGCTCTATAACACATTTTGGGTATGATTACTAGGGGCAATGAGTTCCCTTTTTATCCCACTTGACAAACATTTATAAACTCACGAGACATATTCTCCACCATTATCACTTCTAAGACACTTAAGTCTCTTGACGGACTAATTTTTTACGAGTGCCAAAAATTTCTAGCATCATATTTCATACCCACAATGTAAGCCGGCACTTTCCTAGTTGCATCATCAATAAAATATGATCCCCGCAATGATAAATGATCACTTGTAAACTTTCCTTGATTGACTCCCAAAGTAGTAGAGTATTCCAAGTCATCCAACTGACCGTTAGATACAAGCTCATAGTAAGTTGGGCACATGGCATACATTCCAATGAGTAAAGCTACATCCATTCTAAAAAGCAAACTACACATCACCTGCACCAAATTTGTCACATATGTAGTCATCCTTACCGAGATGGATAGATCCACACTTGTTGTCATATGAATAAAACCACTCCTTATGAGGAGTCACATGAAAATATATGCAAGAATCAAGTAAATAATACTTTGCTATCATCATTATTCAGAATCGCAACATCGACTTCTTTAAAAGTATTCACACATAGCATCTCTAAGAAGTGGAGAGACCATTACACCCAATTAAAAGAATATGACATATGTACCCTACATGAAGAGTTTCCATAGCCTACTCACGTGATTCCCATGATTTTATGCCAGCACGTAGGTGGAAACACCCAGCCCATCTTCGCTCAATAGCACACAATGCTTACAACAATGGATGGAAAGCTTAAGTGACTTGATAGGGATGAGTGTGGAAGAAGATTGAAAAAGATGCCTAAAAACATCCTAACAAGTGGAAATAGCAAAAGGAGACACCATATGTGCAAGTTATAGTAGGATCAGTCACATCTTGGCAGTGATGGTTGGGCCTTCTTCAAGACTAACTTTGTAAGTATTATGCTTCATTCTTTTTATATTGTTGGTTTGGATTTTGTGAGTCATTTTTGTATTCTATCCATTCTCTCAAATATTCATTATTGGTCTACTATTTCTCTAGTTTAGGTTCATTGGTTGTCTAGTGATGAGATTGGGGGAGTACGTGGTGTGACATGGGATTTAGTAGCTTGTTGAGAGGCTATGGGCATGGGGAGGATAAGTAAGACGTTCATAGTAGTTATATCATTGTTATGCATGCATTTTATATTTTATTCAAGAGTTGTTATAATCTGTGTTTGTTTCTAATTGGATGACCAAGCCAAGGAGCCATCACACAAGAATGAGATTTCCATTAGGGATCTTGCCTTTCTATACTTTATATTTTCTTTGGCTATTCATTAATATCATTGAATTTGTACTCCTATTTATATCATCATTGTATTACCTATGAATTAGCTATATCATTATTCTATCATTTATCTAGCCTATATTAGACAGATGTATTTCAACGATTTTCTCTTATCAATGCATTTAACGACTGTTGTATATTGTACAAGTGGTTCAAGTACTTTAGTTGGCTTTTGAGGTGTTACATAAGGACATAACTAGTGTATATTTGAAAGGCTAGCAACGTGAGCGACAAAGATTTAACGCATTCAAGAGCCAAGTTTGCAAGTTGTTTTCCTCTACACATTAGCATGCGCGTTGGGAAATTTCTTTGCACTTGTCAAAATAATTGTAGGAAGGACCTTTCGAAAGATCTCCAAAATAACTATCAAAATGAGCTTTGATATATGCCAATGGTCATACCAACAATCATTTCAATAATGGTTCCAACATCTAGATATTTTGACATGTATGTTAATGGCATGGCCTAACATTTTAGATCTTTTTCACATCTACTTTTGTCGAGGTATTTGTGGTATACCCATCATTTATTTTAGTGGAAGGCCTCACATGTGAAATAACGGAGTTAAGGCAATTAATGCCATGTTGCCTGCCACTTATCACATCACTTACTATTTGGCATCACTTGTTTCTCTAATATTGTTTTATTATACTTCCTTTTAGCACATAATTGCCATAGTATAGAAACATTCATTAATCTAATATCTAAGCATCTATGTAAGATAAAATGCATGGGTCTACCAAACATGGACCCGATACTATGTCACAAAAAGAGTACACCCAACTTCCCATAACTTCTAAGTTGTAGGTATTTCATGATGGTATGATATTTACTTTCTATGGAAAAAAAAAAATTGGTGGATTTTCATTCTTATTCTCTATGGGCAATGATTTGGGTTATTATATATGCAAGGCCCATCACCCCTAAATATCTTGAATATCCCTAGGTCACAAAAACAAACATCTCAAATATCATAGATAACTAGAGCATCTAGGTTTGAGAAATAGATTAGATATATAATACAAAACTCCAAAATATGTTTGTCAAGGAATGAACACAATTAGAAATATACGAATAAATTTCGCATTGCTACAACACAAACAACTGTTGTGCTCTGATGTTTAGGCCTTATTGCAATGACTCACGTAGGACAAAGGCATACAACATAGAGGTGTCAACCTATTTGAAGATCAGGCCAACTGCCCCAGCTACGAGGAGCACCACAAATCCAAGTCAATTCCGGGTCCTCCCAAGTCTAATAACCATAACTTTTGTAAATAAGCCACACAAAGTGTTTCAAAAGCCAAGCTCAACAGTCTTAGGGTCTGATAACCATAATATGTCATATGTTCCTGATTCAGCGAGGCCTGACTGAGCTTGAACAGGAAAGATGAACCCCATAGTCAGATGATTACAATACCATTTCATGTCTAAATAACTCAAACAATCAGTTTGCAGTTCGAAGCGTCTTCGTGTCATGGGCAGCTCTGGCTGACACTAATTTTGAGGTGAAGAAGCTTTACAATTAGCAAGGGATTGCATAAAACACACTTCACATATGCAGTAGCACAGGCCCATCATGTAAAGTTTCTGTTGTGTCCCTATGTGTGGCTGCATCTATTAACTGTATAACATGTGCACAAATTATCAGTGCATACTGCTGGAGCATGCTGGAAAGCAGGAGCATAAGTTCAAGCATATCCCAAGCTTTTAAATTTTCACAACTCTGTTGACGCCTCTCGTGCATTGCAAATGCAGACATCCTCTATGATTCTAGCAGATCTGAGATGTTACAAGGGCTGCCATCATGTTTGGTGATAAATGGATGTGTCAGAAGTGCATCTGCCCTAGGTCTGCGAGCTGGATCCTTCGCCAAACAGTATGCAAGAAAGCCCTTGAACTCTGTAGAAGCATCTGCAGGAGCTTGAGGAGGATCCCCACAGCAAATTGCAAACATGAGTGTAGGCCAATCTGGCTTCTGCGTGGGACCAATGAAGGGGAAATGCCCAAGGGCACATTCTAAGAGGGTTAGACCCAAACTCCATATGTCCACAGGATAGCCACTGTAATTCCCGCCATGGCTATCCGGATCAAACCGCTCAGGACTCATGTATGCACAGGTACCCACAAAGGAGCTGCAAGGAGCAAGGGTGCTTGCAAGAACCGTGCTAACTCCAAAGTCTGCAATCTTCACCTGCTGCTTGTGATTCAGGAGAAGATTTGAGGGCTTGATGTCCCTGTGGATGATTTTGTTCCTGTGAAGATAATCCAACCCTTGAAGGACCTGCCTGGCTACCTCTGAAAGATACCTTTCAGATATGGTATTTCTGGCCTCAAGAACATTGGCAAGTGATCCCCCATCCATGTATTCCAACACAAAGGAGATCTCACCTCCCTTGTCAGCAGCTCCATAGCAGCTGACCACATATGGCGAGCTGGAGCGCCGAAGGATGTCCATCTCCCTAAGGATCTGCTTCCTTATAGACAACTCATGCTTCTCTTGGATCACCTTGAGAGCAAAGATCTTGCCAGTTTTCTTGTGCTGCACCTTGTAGACCTTGCCGCTGCTGCCATGGCCTAGGGTTTTAAGCTTCAGGGTGTCTTCAGGATCGATGTTCTCCTGTTGCACGGAGGCATTGGCAAACTGCATAGCTGCAGTGGGGATGCCGCTGACTCCTCTAGCAGCTGCAGCTCTGGCTCCTCTAGGGATGCCCGAGTGCTTTGCATTGGGGGATCCCATGTGAGGCCTAGGTAGGGGCAGGGGGAGGGGGCGTGGCCGGGGAAGGGGGAGGGGGAGGGGGTGGGGGTGGGGGTGGGGGAGGGCCAAGGGGGAGGCTGGGGAGGTAGGCTGTTCGCGCAGCTGTGGCATCGAATGCTGTTGCTGGTGGTGCTGTTCTTCTTGATGTTGGCGCTGCTGCTCCTGCTTATGTTGCAGCAGAGACTGGTGATACTGCTGCTGCTGTTGAGGCAGAGGCTGTTGCCTCGTCGCTATAGATTTCTCCATACGAATCTTTTCCTCTCTGAAAGGGATCACGGGTGGTTTGAGATCCGGTTTGGGCTTTGCCCCCTTTGCAGACATGTCTGCAGACAGCCCTGAAGAGGCCTGTCTGGAGGAATTTGAGTTCCCTATGCTTACTTCTGTACAAGTCACCTCGTGAACAAATTTAAAGAGACGGTGACAGAGAGAGTAACTTGTAGTCTAGTAGAACCTCTCAGAAGCCAATGCACAAACGCTAATGGTGATGGAGCTGTAGGCGTAATTAGGCTTGTGACACGCTTACCTGCACGGAAATCCTTCGTCAGGCATACTGGACAACTGCATGTCAGCTATGGCGATACTCCTGGGATGAGGGAAGCACAATGCAGAAGACCGGTAAACAGGGCCCGAGGCATCTTGCTAGACTCGGTCCACCCCTTACGCAAAAAGGAAACAGGACGTGATAGGTAAATCGAATAGTATTACCAAAATGCCAATGACCTGAAGGGCTTGCTTTAATCGCTAGGGGTGCAACCGGTCTTGATTTGCCTCATTTGCAGATAGCTCTCTATTTGTGTGATCCTAATATCAAAATCTTGTTTTGATATTATTTGCGAATAATGCAAAAAATAATAATTTTGTTTATTGCCTAAGTCTCGGGCTTTACACTAGGTAGGTTTCTTAACCCTTTTGCCCCTCATAAGGACCACAAAATGTTCCTACAAATTATGGCCAATTCTTAGTATATAAGCAATTACCTAAAACCTAGAGATTAACCAAACTCTTCGACTTTACACATGGCAGAGCTAAGTTTTCTAAGTGTAGTTGTGGAAGAGTCAACAAATCTCGTACATGCGGTCTCTTTTATAACTTTCTCTTCAAGTTCCATTGTTACTACATATTGCACTTGAGATTCCCACCTTATATGGCTCCTTGTCATTCAAAAAAAATATAGAATAGGATTACAGAACTAGAACTCTCTTTCATTATTTTTTTTCTTGGTACAAAAGAATCTATGACATAGGGATGTAAAAGCCCTCTCTTTTTCAATCATTTTCAATTATTAAGACCTTGAAATATACTCAAGTCCAAGTGTAGGATGTGGAGGCATGGATTGGCATGAATAAAGGAATAGAGTGTTCCAACACTTCAAATGTGTTGCTCCAACACTCCACATTTGGTAGTTTCATACCCCTATTAAATATTGGAGAAGCTAAAAAGTGGTTGAATACCACTTTGGAATGGTTCACCACACTAGAGCACAACTACAGTAAAAAATGAAACCCTAAAAAATGAAGTTTTCGATTTTTGTAAGATTTTTAATTTGTTATATCTAATTACTTTCCTTGTATTATATACTTTTTTTACAGGGAGGTGGTAAACACTGCAAGTAGTATTACGAATTCAAACAAGATTTTGTTTTACAAGGGAAGACTTTGAAGTGGAATGTAGGTTGAGCCAAGTAGTTCAAGATCCCAAACTTCTTTGTGACGATGATTTTGTCAGCTCAAAACGGTTTGTAGTCTACCTACATAAATGATATTAGAGGAAGTCGGTTTACTTAAGAGCCTTAATGCCAAAATTCTTTGAGGAGTGCATCTTTTTATACCATAACATATATAAAGGAGCACCTCCAAACAATGAGGTGAACCTACATTTCGCACCTAGATTCATTTGGTAGAAATGTAGAGGGATAGATGATAACCTGGTCTTGTAGCATGGGCCAATTTTGCAAAGGGCACAGTGAGGATGATACGACATTAGAATAAACTAGATAGAAAATTAGAGAAGTGGAGATTGACAAATGGGCCAAGCCAGATAGCTGAAGGGAAATCCTTTATTGAAAATCCATCTCTCAAAAGTGATGCAACTAGCATATCTTGTGACCAACATACACAATATGGTGCACATATGCACATGTTTTCAAGGCATGTCAAGGAATTTCTGAATAAAAAGACTTTGGATCTCTTGAATATCTCCTCGACCACCCATTCTACATCAAGTACTAATATGGAAACAATTTGTAACATGAGGGCTACAAGCTACTGCTTCAACTCTTGACACAAAGTGCTAGTACCTTGATGCAGTAAAAATTACTCTTGAAGTATTGAAAACTTGTAGAGATGAGTAGGTTGGCTTGATGTTTGGAGCTGCAAAGATAATCAAGAAGCTGAAAAAAGATACGTAGGAGCTTCAAATGTACAAATCTAGACTAGTGCCAAATGAGGTCAAAATCACAAAGCTCGAGGGGATGATTGCCATAAGAAAGGAATCCCTAAGAGACAGGGTGACATACTCAACATTAATTGGGTTGGCAAAAGAAATCCCTAACAGAGATGGGTGTTGAAGATATAGGCTTACTTGGCATCAATCAATTTGGCAAACAAGTGGTAGAGCTACAAGTTTGCAAGCTTGATTTTCAATTAGTAAGACTTAATAATTGTGATTTAATGGTCCTAGACTTAGTATACTATTAAGTATGCTGTGCCATTTTTATTATAGGGTCAACACAACAACTAGTATGTGAGGTAGAGATAGAAATAGTACATCTTTGATTTGTGGAGACAACTACGAATTTCTTCAAGATAAGAATGAATGCCCTTCTTATTATACCACTTGTTCAGATGGGCATAGCCCATAGTAGTGCACCATTTGGTGACTGATTCCCATGTAAGAAAGTCGTCTTAACATCCATCCGATAAGCTCCAAACCCAATTGAGCAAACAATGCCAAGACCAAGCATAGGGTAGTCATTGTAAAAATGAGCAGGATCTAGGACATGGTAGTTGGTTATGGTGGATGGCAAGAGAAGAGTGGACTCGTGATGGAGAAGACAAAGACATTGTTTGTTACACAAGTGAATTAGGTTCCAAGAGTGAGACTTGGACTCATAAACACAATCTTGTGTATGTGGACAATGACACTGACACTTTACTGAAAAGAAAAGAGTACTATCATTGCATTAAGAAAAGGAAGCAAGTACAATGCTTTATAGGAAAGTAGGAAACTGCAGTAGGCACCACTGTGCATATGGGATAAGTAAGCCTGCATGTCCTTGGCCCTGAAGCTCCATACAAAGAGGTTGTCAATGAGTGTGATTGCTGAATCTCAACAGTCATCTTCACTAAAAGAGAAAAGACTTCATAGAAATCCATACCATGCTCCTACTTAAAACCCTTTGCAAACATTCTAGCCTTATATGCTACATTAGGGTGACCATGGGTACTTTTCAACTTGTAAACCCACTTGCATGTCAATGCATGTTTCCCATTAGGCAAGGAAACTAAGTCTCATATATAGTTCTTTGGTAGCGAATCAAATTCAAACTACATAGCCCTCTCCTAAGAATGAGAATCACATCTACACATAGCATCCTTATAGGTAAGAGACTCAAAGGTGTTTGTCACCATGACATAATTGGTGGAGGACTCATAGCAATCAAAAGGATTACTGAAGCTCTAGTAGAGTGTCTCAAAGTTGGTTGTGGGGCCTATACGATATGTCATGTATGTCTAACATCGTGATCCTAGGCCACTATATCATCAATTGTAAGCATTCTAGCTATACTATAACAAGAGGCTCCTCTTAAAAGACCACCCTGCGTACCTCGACTACTTGCTCATGTTGCTTATGCATCCTTGCCCCATGGAAAGTTACATCATGGATACAGATAACCTTTTGAGTAGTGTGCAGATCCCAAAGGCAATAGTGTTGCTATATAGATCAGATGCTAGACTTGCATGTAGCAAATCAAGGAAGCTCTCCCTTACTCTCATTTCTTATAAAAATTGAAAATCATGACTCATAAAACTCAAAATAAACTTAAAGAAGAGTAAAGCAAAGTTGAGCAACACACTATTGGGTGCAATTCCCGCCCCCGCATACAGAAGTGGGCATCTCCTCCATGCCATATTTATAATAGTAAAATGAATCTTGCTTTGCCCAAAGATAAGCCCTTTATAATCACTCTTTTTGCAAAAGGGTTTAACTAGATTTTAGTATATCTTTTAAAATTCTCAAGTATCAATAAATATTTACAAAGAGGATGTATGCATGCCTTAGAATAAATGGCAATGCATCTATTTGCCACAATAAATCAAATAATCATTGGAATTTCATTAAATATTCGAATCGCGTAGATGTTAGCACTTGAGATATGAGTATTGTGGCATTACCCACGTACGGCTTTACCCATATTCACACTTGCAAGTCTCACACCCAAAAAGGATAGACGTCCCATCAACCTTCTACCCAAGATGAAAAGTAATTTGCTCTTAGGAACATGCCCTGCACTAATGGAGAACCATTCAAGGTAGTCATCCCGTCAACGTGCACACAAGGGAGAACCATTGAAGGCACTCATCCCCTCGTGTAGGTGCCTCCTAACAACTATTTAGAGCTCTATAGTCTATTCGCATATGATAGTTTTGATTCTTTTTCTTTACTAAAAGAATGGGAGCTCCAAAAGGTGAACTGCTAAGTCAAATTAATTTTTCGTTTAATAATTCTTCAACTTGTTTTTGGATTTCTTTTTGTTATACCTAATTATAGTAATAAGGAGGTTGGCTACCAGGTAGAAGGTCATTTTGATGATCCTCAAGTCGAGATGGAGAAAGTTGAAAATGTAAATTCATTTAAAAAAATCAAAAATTTATTAATAAAATTTTGTTATAGTATAGTCAACTTAGAATTAGTAGCTTTGACTTCATTATGTGATACAAGAAAAGCTTTAGATTATTTTTGAATAGCACGCTTCGCTTGAGTATGGTGCGCAGATCGGACGATACGCTCACGTAGTGAATCCCAGAAGGTCCCCAAGAACAATGAACTCTACCTTTTTGCACAAAAAACAATGTAAAAGCATGAACGACAAGAAGCAAGAGACCAATTGGGTTCAATCTCTCCCCATGCCTTGTGTGAGCGCTTCACAAAGCATGTATTTTATGTATATTTCCATCTTCATGCTCAATAATAGCCCAATTTACAAAAATATGACAAGCTTTTAGCTTTTGAGTTTGCTTTCTACAAAAATAGGAAATAAAGCTAATGGACGGTGCCCATAGAGTCTGGCACGCCCAATCTCAATGTCCAAATAGAAATAACATATCCGTGCGCATAGACGCATACAAAATAATAATCAATAATCGATGTCTCAATAGACATAACAAATATAGGCGTGGCGCCTATCAAAATATAATCCAAAGGTCGAATACTCACTAGACTCCAATGCTTTCCTCCGCCACTACTGCTATCTCTACACATCAACTAAAGCATTCACAATCGTTAGTAAAATAATACGATTAAATCGACAAAAGTGAATACCTAGCAGTCTTCAGCTACATAAATAAATCAACTGGTTAGAAATAAATCCTAACCTTAATTTATTACGAGTGCGCACTCTAAACTCATAAACGTTTATTAATTTAATATGCATTTTGCGAAATCACCCGCTATGGAATCACCCACGTACACACTAAATTAATGAAACGTCCGAAAAGGACAGGTGTCCCCATCGACTTCTCGCACAAAGAATCCTCTTTGTGTATGAGCCCCGGTCATCTAAGTTTACGGAATCCACCGTGGCACGGAATCCACCGTGGAATATGCCTCCTGGCATCATACCCCCGGGGTGGGATAGCAATTGACCTCAATTGCTATTAGCTCAATGTGGAGCTAACAGAGTGGGGAAAGCATTTAAGTCTCTAGCGTGCATCCATTGTGCTTCCTCTACAGGATGGTTCTTAAATTTTACTAGGTATCTAGAATACCTTCGGCCAGTTCTAGTGGTCATGTAGTCAGTGTCTATGATGGCTTCTGGTTCAAGTATTTCAGTCTGTTCCTCTAATAAAGGTGGGTTTTCATAAACAAGGTGGATAGGTAATTGGCCTCTAAATGGTCTCAATAAACTAATGTGAAATGTATTATGAATTTTCCAATGAGATGGCAATTCTAACTTGAATGCATTATCATTAATCTTATGAATGATTCTAAATGGTCCATAAAATCTAGGAGCTAATTTGACAACTGGATGTTTATCTACACTTTGCAGTCTACGCTTTTCTATTCTAAGCCAAACATAATCATCAACTTTGAAATTCATGGCTTGTCTTTTCTTGTTGGCTTGTTTGGTATATGATTGTTGGGCTTTAGCAATCATATCCTTAACCTCATCAAAAATACTGTTATGCATAGTAGCAATATCATCAGTACTTTGAATTCTATTAGACAAAGATGCAACAGGTGTAGATAATCTATATCCATAAATGACTTCAAAAGGTGCTTTCTTTGTAGATGTGTGTGGTGTATTGTTGTATGCAAACTGTAATAAATGCAAATGAGTATCCCATGTCTGAGGTTTGGAGATAGTATATGCACGTAAAAGATCTAGAATGGTGCTATTTGTGGCTTCTGTTTGTCCATTTGTTTCTGGATGAAATGCAGATGAGAAATCAATCTTTGTGCCTAGATTTGCAAACAGTGTAATCCAAAAATTATTACAAAATCTAGAATCACGATCTGAAATAATCACTTTTGGCAATCCATGGTTAGTAAAAACAGTTTTCAAAAATAACTGTGCTGCTTGTGATGCTGTTAAAGTTTTCTTACATGGAATGAAATATGCTTGCTTACTAAATCTATCTACAATTGTTCAAATCATGTCATGGTTAGATTTAGTATTTGGTAAACCAGTAATGAAATCCATAGAAATATGTTCCCAAGGTTTAGATGGAATAGACAAAGGCATTAATAATCCATATTGTTTACCATGATGTCTTTTTATTCTTTGACAAATCAAACATTCAGAAACGAAAATAGATACATCTGCATCCATATGCGGCCAATAAAAATCTTTAGTTAACATGAGTAATGTAGATATGATACCTCTATGACCTTGATATGGGGGACAATGAATTTCATTCAAAACAAAAGATCGGAATGGAATAGTAACACACAGTCTCTTTTCAAAAAACATAAATCCATCATTATATGATAATGAATCAATAGGAATGAAATTATTTTGAACTAATTTTTGCCAATCAGAATGAAAAGTAATATCCTGGTGATATGTATCTTTCATAGCAATCAAAGAATCAAAAGATATGTCAGAAATATTATGAATTGCAGGTCTTCTACTCAATGCATCAGCAACTACATTTTCTTTTCCAGGTTGGTATTGAATGATAGGATGAAAACTTTGAATGAAGGAAGCCCATTTGATATGACGGTTAGAAATTTGGGGTTGGCTAAGTAGATGTCTAATGCTTTGCTGGTCGGTCTTTATCATGAATTCTGAACCCATTAAGTAGTGTTTCCACTGTTTTAATGCTTGTACAACTGCTAATAGTTCTTTGTCATAAGTGGAATATTTCAGCTCAGAGGGTTTCAGCTTAGAACTAGAATATGCTATTGGATGATTGTCTTGCATTAGTACGGCTCCTATTCCTGATCCGCTAGCATCGGTCACAACTAGAAAGAATGGTCTATTAAAGTCAGGCAATTGTAGAACAGGGGCATTGGTTAATGCACGTTTCAGTAAGTCAAAGGATTTCTGCTGAGTTTCAGTCCATTGATAAACAATTCCTTTCTTAAGAAGTTTGGTTAATGGTAAAGCAAGTAATGAAAAATTACGTACAAACTTCCTATAGAAACTAGCAAGACCAAGGAATGAGCGTAACTCATGCACGTTTTTAGGAACAGACCAATGCAATATTGCATCAATTTTCTTAGGATCAACTTTAATTCCTTCTTTTGATACAATATGACCTAAATACTCAATTTTCGTCTTAAAGAATTCACTCTTTTCAGGATTTGTAAACAATTGATTTTCTTTTAGTAATTGAAAAACTAATGATAAATGCTCATAATGCTCTTTTTCACTTTGACTAAACACCAAAATATCATCAAAGAAAACAATCACACAGTACTGATATTTCAGAAAGATACGGTTCATCATTCTACTGAAAGTAGCAGGTGCATTAGTCAATCCGAATGGCATGACTAAGAATTCGTAATGGCCAAACTGTGTTCTGAATGCAGTCTTAAATATGTCGGATTTATCTAGCCTCACCTGATGATATCCAGACTTAAGGTCAATTTTACTAAATATAGAATATCCTTGCAGTTTGTCCATAAGGTCATCAACTCTAGGTATAGGA
This sequence comes from Lygodium microphyllum, assembly GCF_053477565.2. Classification (NCBI taxonomy): domain Eukaryota; kingdom Viridiplantae; phylum Streptophyta; class Polypodiopsida; order Schizaeales; family Lygodiaceae; genus Lygodium; species Lygodium microphyllum. Next base: position 1,366,479 of record NW_028229519.1, read on the forward strand.
TACCTATTCTTTACAGTGATCTTATTTAAAGCTCGGTAGTCAATACACATACGATAAGTATTATTCTTTTTCTTGACTAAGAGTAGAGGTGCGCCGAATGGAGAACTGCTAAGTCGAATTAAACCTCTATTTAGTAATTCTTCAACTTGACTCTGGATTTCTTTTTGCTCTATTTGATTGTGCCTATATGGTGCTTTGCAAGGTGGTTGTGTGCCAGGGATTAAATCAATCTTATGGTCTTCTGGACGTGAAGGTGGTAAACCTGGTGGTAGGTCTTCTGCAAAACAGTCCTTAAAATATGCAAGAAATTCCTTATGCCTAGGGTGCATATGATTTTCCTTTGCTTGCAATTCATTCACCCAAATGAGATATGATTTAGTACTCTTGCGTAATGCACGTTTTGCTTGAGTATGCGAAAGCAGTGGAAAAATATTAGATGCATGCATACCATATAATGTAATAGATTTTCCTTGAAAATTAATATTCATTGTGTGTGTGGAATAATCTATATTTGGGTTATGCTGGTGTCTCCAAGGCATTCCTAAAATAATGTCGCTTGACTGTAATGGGACAACTAAGAAATTTCTTCTTTCAATATATGAACCAATTTGAATCTCTAAATCTTGTACTTCTTGTGTGCCATTGTACCTAGTGCCTAAAAATGCAGCTTTTATGCGATAATGCGTAGGTACAGTCTGTAATTTCAATTCCTTTACCAATTTTGCTGAAATAAAGTCATGAGTACTACCGTCATCATGCAAGATAGTTCTTTCATTTCCATGCACCAAACATTTCATAGTCAATAATGAATGTGGAGTAGGCATACCTGGTAAAGTGTCAGAAGTAGTAGTAGGATCATCCTCATCTTCAGTGAAATCTGGCATATCCTCATGCTCGTCTTCGTCCATGGCTCCAAGATAGTTGATATGTGCTGGTGGCTTCTTTGAATGATAATTTGCTGCGAGATGCCTTGGCTGGTGACATTTATAGCATACTATTGGCTTGGCTTTGGTTACATTATTTGCAATGGCTGGAAGTCTGGGTACATTTGGATTTGCTTGTGGAATAGGCTTTGGATTTGGATTGACAGTGGATGGTAATGTAGGTGGTTTAGCCCAATTCTTGCGGAAAGATGGTGATGAGAAACGACCTGGATTAAACCTTCTAAAATTGGAATTGAATTGTTTAGATCCATAATTACCGTTGGCTTGGAATTGCTGTGGTCATCTGTCTCTTCCGCGTAACTTATCTTCAGTGTCGTGAGCTAGGGAGATGGCGTCTTCAAGGGTAGCAGGCTTGAACATGTTCACTTCAGCGTAGTAATGTCCAAGAAGTCCAGACATATACTTCCCCTTATGTGTCGTCTCTGGTACGTCTTCAAGCATGCGTAGCTGTAGAAGTGCATTCCAAAAACGCTCTATATACTGTGGAATAGGCTCACGGTCCCGTTGTTGAAGTAAATCCCATTGCTTGATAGCCTTCTCATGAAATTGCGGTGGAAGGAAATTCTGCATGAACTTCTTCTTGAAATCTTCCCAACTAGCAGGACATTCTATGCTCTTGCGTACTACAGTCCACCAAAGTGATGCTCTGTCTATCAGATGATTAGTAACACACTTGATTTTATCTTTTTCTGGATAAGTTTCCTCATGGAAATAGTCATCAAATTGGCTAATAAAGGATAAAACAGTCTTTCCTTCTCGTATGCCATTGAAAGTGCGAAATTTGAAACTTCGTTTACTTATCTTTGATTCCTTGCGAATGGTTTGTGCTTCAAGAGTGGCGTCGATGGTACGTCGAATCAAATCTTCAGCTTGAGGTTCTTCTTTGTCGGTAGACGCTCTTTGTAGTTTTGTCAATTGCGCTTGCAATGCTTGCCTAGCCCTTCGCTCTTCTTCCAATTGTAACATGATTAGATCCAGCTTTTGTTCCATGGTAGGCTCAGGTAGGTCGTCTTCAGTCATAGGATCATCCATATGTGGGGTCGTCATCTTGTAAAACTCAATAAATCTTTCTCACTCAAAATCAGGTTAGCGGGATGAGCGTAGCTCAAATTTGGGGTTACAAGGCTATGTATTTTTGGGTATTTCTTTCTCAATTTTCAGAAAATCTGCCATACTTCCGTCTTCGTTTGCTGAAAATACTTCAGCAAACGTGTAGATAGGTAGAACACCTTGCCACGAACAACTTTCCAGTTCAGAGTTTTTGCGTAGGAACAAGCCTTTTAGGAGTTTTAAACACTAGTCAGTTCTGACTCCAGTTGACTAGTCTGACTTGCAGAGTTGCAGACTTAGCCGACTTACAGAGTTGCAGACTTGCAGAACTTAGGCTGACTTGATGAACTTGCAGGACTTGATTCCACTTGACTTGCAGAACTTGACTTTTGGTGCGCAGGACCCAGAGTTTGGTGACTTTGATTATCCTGTGTGACTGGCAGAAGCTTATAGTCTTAAGCTTATGGGACTTATGGCTTACCAAGCCAAATTGGATTTTTGTGTATCGGAGTATGTTGGCGACGGATTCGTTCGTGACGAGTTTATATTGACGCCGTCGAAACGATTTTTTTGTGTGGTTAAGCTTTATTAAAGCTTAACTAAGATTTAAGACTTTTGATTTTTTTAAAGCTTCTAAGCTTGTAATTGAAACTTAGCTCTGGTTTTTGACGACTTGATGAAGGAGATGGATACGTGGTCCTCCGCCTGCACAGCCTGGTCCTTCGCGATCTGAGAGTAGAAACATGGGTTCTTGATCGCCAAAAGTCTGCCTGTATCGACGGTTCGCGATGAGATTGACTGTAGAGCTCGATCGTTCCTGGAGCTCCGCCTTCACCCGAGATTGGTAGCGATTGGAAGCTCTTGATCTTAGCTCCGCTCTGATACCACTGGTGCGCAGATGGGACGCTGTATGCTCACGTAGTGAATCCCGGAAGGTCCCCAAGAACAATGAACTCTACCTTTTTGCACAAAAAACAATGTAAAAGCATGAACGACAAGAAGCAAGAGACCAATTGGGTTCAATCTCCCCCCATGCCTTGTGTAAGCGCTTCACAAAGCATGTATTTTATGTATATTTCCATCTTCATGCTCAATAATAGCCCAATTTACAAAAATATGACAAGCTTTTAGCTTTTGAGTTTGCTTTCTACAAAAATATGAAATAAAGCTAATGGACGGTGCCCATAGAGTCTGGCACGCCCAATCTCAATGTCCAAATAGAAATAACATATCCGTGCGCATAGACGCATACAAAATAATAATCAATAATCTATGTCTCAATAGACATAACAAAATATAGGCGTGGCGCCTATCAAAATATAATCCAAAGGTCGAATACTCACTAGACTCCAATGCTTTCCTCCGCCACTACTGCTATCTCTACACATCAACTGAAGCATTCACAATCGTTAGTAAAATAATACAATTAAACCGACAAAAGTGAATACCTAGCAGTCTTCAGCTACATAAATAAATCAATTGGTTAGAAATAAATCCTAACCTTAATTTATTATGAGTGCGCACTCTAAACTCATAAATGTTTATTAATTTAATATGCATTTTGCAGAATCACCCGCTATGGAATCACCCACGTACACACTAAATTAATGAAACGCCCGAAAAGGACAGGCGTCCCCATCAACTTCTCGCACAAAGAATCCTCTTTGTGTATGAGCCCCGGTCATCTAAGTTTACGGAATCCACCGTAAAACCTCATGGAATCCACTGTGGCACGGAATCCACCATGGAATATGCCTCCTGGCATCAGAGTATGACTAATTAATGGGTATAACTCAATCTCTGTGAGTCCTTCAAGGAAAAGAGTTTTACCTTCATGTTGAATATTCATAGAATGCATATCATAGTCAATCTTAGGATTAAATTGATACTACCAAGGCATACCTAAAATTACATGGCAAATTGTAATGGTGCTAAGTCTAGACAATTTTTTTTTCTATATAAGATGCAATGCAAATTTCTAATCCATGTACTTCTTTGGTTCCATTATATCGTTGCCCTAAAAATGTAGCCTTTAATTTTATAAGTGGATAGAATAGTTTTAAGTTGCAATTTTTTGACTACATTTTCTAAAATAAAGTCATGCATATTTCCATCATCATGCAAAACAACCATTTCAATATTATGGATTTTACATCTCATTATCAATCAAACATAGATAGACATTTTATTAACAGGTTCGTCAATGTCATTAGAGTTTTCTCCCATAAGCATGGCTTCATAAAAATCAGGCATCGCTTCAAGGTCTTAAGTTGCTTCGTCATCCTCCAAGATAATTTAAATGTGCAGTAGACTTTTTCCAATCGCGAGTGTTGCCCATAGGACAACGACTCACAATATGGCCAGAGATGTAACGTGTCCACTAGTATCATCCAGGACACGTCTTAGCAGTCCATCGGAAAGGATGTCTAGAAAGCTCCACCCGGCACTCCCATGGAATGTTACGCGGTTTGCGATCTAGGGCTTTCCACGTCTGCCACATAGCGGAAGTATTTCGGCCATTCCCACTTAGGATTGACCTGAATTAGGGTTTTCCTAATTGGTCATTTCCTAACAACAACTAGCGCCAGACCCAAGCGAACTACTTTACGTAGAAACGCCAGGTCCGAAGCTGATTCACGCTGCACTTGGTTCAAGGAGAATGGGAAACGAGAGGGATGCAAAGCTCAACCTCTCTGCCATAAGGCATAGTCCCATTTTGTTCCCCTAAAATAGCGTAAATCGGGTTCACTCATAACTCTAGGTCAACACTTTAGTTGTTCGTGTGACGATCTTCCTACTGTCCATCGTGATTTGAGAAAAGTTCCCGGTCAACCAGGACCACCCATCCATAGGACGGACCTATGGCCCATCCTCCACACTTTCCTTGGGTTGTTTTAGTTATTTAATTACCTAACACATTAGTTGGACATGTAACAACCAACTTCTTTGATTAACCCGTTAGGCACTGGTTCCTTCACGTAATCTTATCACTTGATATAGAAAAACAATATCACACAAGTTTCTTATTAATAGGTTATCATATTTATCTTTGAAATACAAAGAGTCCAGCCCATAGGCTTATCCACAATCCACCCAAAGGCTATCCAGCAATCCACAGGGATCACTAATCCAAGTTTTCACCCGTAGACTAGTATGCAAGCCTCGAGATCCAATCCTGAGTCACATTAGCTTCTTGTGCAAGGCCCGGAAGGCGAGGGATTTACGGCTAGAGCCCCCTGGCACCCAAGCGTCCTCCTGCTCCAAGTAGTGCTCAGCGGCGGAGAGACCTCTTGCGGTGGGTTCGGTCCACTTGCTTGGCGCAGTTAACAACCCCCTTGGTTAGGGTCAGGCAGGCCGTCGGGGGTAACTGAAGCTGCCTCTCCCTTCAAGACTTCAACCTGAAGTATAGATATCCATTTATCTTTTAATTCATTGATCAAACAAAGCCAAACAGTGCTCTAAAATCTATAGCAAGCACAAACATTTCCATTGATCGTTTTTGTTAGCAAACTGCTAAGGAATGAATCCTTCCTTTCGAATGCATCCAGCACTCGATCCGGGATGACTTGCAACTTGGCAAGATTCCCTATATCCTGGGTTAGGGCGTACCCTAGTAGCCCAACTTGGTCAAACCTTAAGTTCATTGGGTACTTTAGTTTATCGGCTGGTCTTTAGTTTCCAATCAATCTTCTTTACTCAAGAAAGACCACTAAATTAGGATGATTATTCATCCTCTTGCAAGATAACTTGTGTAAGGACATGCCAACTTCACTGCGAGAACTTGACCATTCCCTTGTGATCCAATCACAAGATCATATGCCTCCGCACTTGTTGTGCAAGTCCTGCATCGAACTATGAGACTATGGAATCACGAAACAATCTGTTTCAAGTTCTTTAGGTTGGCATCGTTAGACCTAGGGTTTCCAAGTTTCATCTTTGTAAGATTCTTAGGGACAAACCCTAGCACACTTTATGATTGCATTTCACTATCCCTACATTCAGTGAATGTGGACAAGTATTTAAGGTATAGGTGTTTCTTTAACTTATTCCAAACGAGTACTCAGTGGCTTAGGTGTTTTAGGTTTATGCCAATTTGGTTAAATCTAGAAGATAATTTCGAGATTACTTCCACATGATTCGTTGTCTATGCGTAAAGTGATTTTTCAACCTTAACTTATCAATTTGAGGTCAGGCATAGGCTAGGTTAATTCCAACTAACCTTCCTATAATCATGCGAATAAAATTTATGCTAACAAGCAACCTTTTTCTTGCTAATTTATGTAGTTGACAAATTTCATAGAGTTTATACATCGTAAGAATCATTGCATGCTTTGCACTTTCCATGATGATTCATTGCAATATGGGTTAATAGTGCGAGATGCAGTTTATACTTCTAGGCTTCATTGAAGCATACTATTTTAATGGATAATAATCTAGTCTTATAATTCACTTCAATGCATAAGCTATTTGCTAGAAATGGGTTTATGCTTTCTTAATTTGCATGTTTCATTTAAAAGTATTGATTACTAAGTTCCTTCGACATGAACAACTAGGACAAAAATATATCCTATTTGTAGCAATTAACCTTGCAAGATTGAATTACAAAAGTATCAAATAACAATTAGGAAGGAAAACCTGGGCTTGGGGTGAGATATCTAGGTGGATGCCGAGAGATGACCCTCTTGCGGTTGAGCCTTGGACTTTCTTAGGAGGGATTTCCGCCATGGAAGCAGCTTAACAACTTCTTTTTTATATTCCATCGTGGCTCTCTTCCGCAATAACTTGAACCGTCCATCGAAATCAGTTTTTTGAAAGGCTCCCTCCTTGAAGTCGGGAATTCGAAAGGTGTTTTAGAATCTTTCATGACTAAGACCCATTAAACCATGGAGACGGCTTAATGGCCTTTGTAAACTTCGCACGAATGGAAATAGAAAGGTGTGGAAAAAAAACACAAGGTGTGGGAGAGATCCAAGGGATATTCTTGCATGGCCAAGGAAAGGGCCAAGGAAAAATTCTCTTGGGGAAAATGGACCCCTATAGAATCTTAAGGGAGGAACTCCAAGGGGGGGGGAAGTAGCCTTAAAGGCTATTGAAAAGGGGGGCCTAAGGAGGCCTTAGGAGAAGATATAAGGGGGTAGTTCTGAAGGTTATAATGAATAAGGGCCCTAACGAGGAAATAAAAACACAAAGGGGGGGGGGGGTGTTTCCAAAAGGCATAACAAGGGGCCTTGGGAGATTTTAGGACACGGGGTGAAAGGGGTTTATAAAGCCCAAGACAAAGGGCTAATGAGTTTAGCACGGGGGGGGGGGGGGGGGGGGAGATAGTGGTTTTGAGGCCAAGGGAATGGGGGCTTATGAAGCTCCCTTCTAGAAGCTTTTGGAAGCTTCCTGCATTGGCGGGTGCTCACAACAGATACTGGATATGGCGCGAAGGGTGGGGGCGTTGCTTATGTGGATGCTCGTGGTAGCTAGCATGGCAGTGGGGTAGCTGATGTGGGGACGACGCCCACCACCCCTACACGGATCCGGAGGAGCTGTAGGTGGTGTATGAGATGATGGCGGTGACGGGGAACGACTGGCCGGTTGCCATCCCAGATGTGTGCAGGGGGAGGTGGCACGGTATTGAGTGCCAGCTGGGCGGCAGCGGCCCTCCGTCTAGCGTCACGGAAGCCCACACCCTCTCACAACGTTGCAGAGTGCTGTCCCCTCTCTTCTTGATCTCCCTCACGTATTTAGCTACCCCAATGGCAGTGCCTCCTCCTGTTTAAATAGGGGAGGGGAGGGGGGATCTGCCCTCTCGACGTGGCGAGAGGCATGGCACTCCACACTTATGAGCTCCCACTGAGGAGCTTTCGCCTTGTTGTTATTCCCCTCCCCTTCCAGCACAATAGTCAGCTAGGGAGGGGAATTAAAAAAAAAAATTGCATTATCCTAAAAATTGCCATATCAATATCCCCCTTTCCTATAAGGGTAGTTCATGCGAACATTACATTCTCTCCCCCTTAGAGGAATCGAGATGTCCTCATCTCGAGATAAACTAGGGATATTGATGGTTAAGAGTGCCTTCATCTATCCAAGTGGCATCCTCTTCGAGATAATCTTTCCACTGGATGAGGCATTCTCTCAGGGTTCTGGATCTTAATTGTCTCTCCCTAACATCTAAGATCCCATCAGGCCTTAGTTCAAGGACTCCTTGACTAGGCATTACAACTTGTTGGTCATCAAGTACATGGTTAGGATTAGGTACATACTTTTTCAATAGGTTAATATGGAATACATTGTGAACCTTTAGGTTCTCAGGGAGTTGCAATCTATAAGCATTAGGTCCTAGGCATTTGAGGATCTTATACGGGCCACAATACCTTGGACTTAGCTTCTTGAAATCTCCTAAGGATAGGAAACTCTTCTTAGGGCGTACGTGAATGAAGACCATGTCTCCTTCTTCGAAGATTCTATCTTGACGCTTCAAGTCCGCGTATGCTTTCTGTCTATCCTTGGCAGCTTGGATGTCTTGTCTTATTGACTTTATTTGGTCATCCATCTCTTCCAACATCTGCCTTGAAGCTTCAACCCTTAAGGTTGGATCTGAAAAGTTTAGGGGACTTTGACAGTCATGAACATACAATGCTTGGAAAGGGGTCATCTGAATGCTTTGTTGGTAAGAAGCATTGTAGGCAAATTCAACCAAAGGCAAGTATTGAATCCACCTCTTCGGCTCACGACAGTAGTATGCCCTTAGCATATCCTCTATGACTTGATTTACTCGCTCTGTTTGGCCATCCGTTTGGGGATGGTAAGTGGTGCTAAAGTAGAGTTGAGTCCCAAATAGCTTCAAAGATAGCTTTCCAGAAGTGTGACGTGAAGATAGAATCACCATCACTAATGATTCTTCTGGGTAAACCATTTAGCTTGAATATCTCCTTGATAAATAATCTTGCAATGTCTGAGGCCTTATAGTTTTTCTTTACTGGAATAAGGTGTGCAACCTTAGTAAGCATGTCAACCACAACCATGATGGAGTTGTATCCTCCCTGAACTTGGGATAGGCCTACAACAAAATCCATACTGATGAATTCCCATTTCATTTGGGGAATGTCAAGCGGTTGCAGCTTCCCTCGCATCATGACATGTTCAGCTTTGATACGTTGGCAAGGCAAACACTCGGTGACATATTTGAGAACGTCACCTTTGAGCGTCTCCCAATGGTAGCTTTTCCTGACTGCATTAAGAGTCTTGGCATACCCCATTAGGGCCAAAAACGCTTCAAAAATGGCACTTGTAAGAAAGTGATTAAGTTGCTAATTAGTTGAGGTTTAGGAAGAATAAAACCTCTAAATTTGGTTGTCCAGATGTGATTAATGAGAGAATATTTGGTTCATTGAAGAGGTCGGCCATTAATTGCCCTCATCTTTTAATCCAGGTCAGGGGTCACCTTTTCAGCCGTTTATTGTCTTGGAACTCGAGAGATTTTGTATTTTCGAGATTTTTGTACGAACTTCGCATTTGTTTGCTCCCGCGTTTTCTTTCTATACACTATTCTCTTTTACCATTCCTTTTGCTGCACTTGCTTTCTATCATTGTGAGATTCTTGCTCGGTTCATTTGCTAGAATGTCTAGCAATACTACTTCAAATAACACATGTGCAAGCACATGTAAATACAAGCTATCTATTCAGCTAGATCCGACTTACACATCTTGGAGAAGTATACATCATCGAGTATTGATAGATGAGATTGAAGCCAACAGGTTGCGAACACAAGGAATGAAGCATATAGATTTGTGGGTGGATGGAAATATCTATCCCAGGGATCCTTCTACAGGTAAACCACCTCCTTTTTTGAATGTCCATGACTATATAAGATATGTTGGAGAAGGTTACAATGGAATGCTTGGCTACTGTATGAGGTTATACTCTGCATCTTACACATATATAGCTCAAGTGCACGAAATGAAAAAAGCACTAGAAACTACACAAACAAAAATTTTAGAGTTGACAAGTCAGATTGATATTTTGAAAACTGTTAACAATTCATTGTAGAATAAGCTAATATGCTTGAGAGAAACTCCAGTAGGATTTAGAGAGAGGAAGAGACCATTAAAAAATATAACCAGCTTGTGTGAGAGAGCAAAGAAAAGGAGACTAAATCTTACAAAGAAATATGTCTCTAACATATTAGGCATAAATATCCGAGAGAATGAGGAAAGAATCAAACTTTTGAAGGAAACCATGAATAAGAAAGACATTTTGAGGATTCTTAAGTCACCAGAAAATGTGGATTTGAGAGGTCCAACTCTGAGAGAGTTAGTGAAGGATTTAAAAGGCACAGTGAAAGCAAATGAAATCGTAGAGACATGCGATACTGTGGGTATAAGTCGAAAAGGTTACCGTGCTATCTCTGGATTATGGTTTAAAAATCTTAAACGCAATAGGGTAACTATATTTGGATTGCCCCGAGCCCTTGCAGTTTCCACTGCAAGAATTTCCATGAATCGCAAGATTCCACATGTTTTTGGAGATTACTTTCACATCGAAAGGTCTATGTCCTATGAAAAACAAAAAAAATAGGCAATTTTTGATTACAATGAGTTTAACAATATATGGGTTGATCTAAAAAAGGTGCAAATTGCAATGGTTCACATGTATAAAATCACAGTAGAAGAAAGTTATGGTGTTCTAAAGTTTGCCTTGAAGTTGGATGAAGCACAGATTCAAAAGGGACAGAAGATGGAAAGAATTAGCATTTGCCTCATGAACATGGCATTGGACCATGGCAATGGCGAGGGCAAAGCTCCAATGCATAAGATCCAATCCGAGATGGAGATTTGGTGGATTGGTGCAGCCCAGGTACCAATTGAAAATCATCAAACGTTGAAATGGTTGTTCAACCATACAGGTATTCCAAATATCATTAAGTCTCAAAGTGAAGGCGAAATGTTGGTAGTTGATGGGGTTGGTAAATTTAATGTGGAATGGCATATGAGTGCTGATTTGAAAACTATCAAATGTATGCTTGGAATATGTAATGGTGCAAATGCAAAATATCCTTGCATTTATTGCATGGAAAGTATTGGATCCAAAGATTGGAGTAGTTTGCGACCAGTAAGAAGAGCCCCAAATAGAGACTCTATAGATTTGAGTAAATTTAAAAACATAGAAGACATCTGGGATCCCATTCTTTCCATCTCTCTTAAGAATGTTCATATTTGTACTTTGCATGCAGAGATTAGAATAATCGATAAGCTTCTCAGGTTGCATCTTGACTACGCATATTCCATTAAGCCATTATCTTTATCAGATGAGTGTATTGATAAATGCGAGGCATTGCTATCGAAAATGGGATTTCATGGGGGCCAAGTTCACTTGAGAAAGGATCCAATACTTTCAGGAAAAACAAGAGATATCTTGGCCGATGTCTCTATGGGAGGCTCAAAAGCTAGACGATTCTTAGGAAATCATTCAGGAAAGCAGGTGAATGCAGCTTGGGAGTGTTGGAGAGAGCTATGTGAGATCACAACAAATGTTGCAAGCACGCCGAGGCTTGCGTTTCTTAGAATGGAGGTCTGGATACACCTTGATGTTTTTCTGAAACTCCTCAGGCAACATAAGACAACATATACATATGCGGAAGAGTTCAAAAGATCAATCACAAAGCTTGTTCAGGCGATAAAAGAGGCATGGGGAGAAAAAGATATCACTTTTTATCTGGTAAAGTAATAATTATTTAATATGGGCTTATTTTGATAGGTTTTTCAATTGGTATAAAATTTGTGTTACTTTGTATTGCAGCATATTCTTCATATTCATGGACCTTTCTTTGTGGAGGAGCATGGCCCCTTAGCAACTTATAGCAACCAAGGCATGGAAAAATCCCACTACCAAGCACGCACAAGTTATTTTCGAAGCACAAGGCATGGGGGAGGAGTTACAAAAAGCAATGCTTTGGAGGAGCTATTCAACTGGTTTTTTCGACGACAACTTCAAAGAATGCAAATAAAAGACGGCAATGACACATGATCAATCGCACTTTTATATATAAGAAAGAATATATACAAAGCTAGTTTTCCAAAACTCTCACATTCTCTTCCTCCTCAGGAATCTTTCCTCTATAACGTAGAAATTTTTTTCTCTTGTAGCCAGCTATAGATTTTACATCAGTTCTGTCTGCAGCTAAGGCGTAGGATGAAAACGCCAAAAAGTATCTTGCTCTAGAAGCAGAGTAACCTCGACCGTAGCCAAAAATCCTAATTGCTGCAGTCTTTTCCAAAAACATTATTTTATGGGCATTATATTGTAATCCTGAGAAACCTAGAAGCCTTGTAAGAGCTTTAATACAAAGTATCGGCCATGCTGCGTCCTCTGAGAAACTACTATGAAGTACAAAAAAGGATTCAGGGTCAATCCTAGCCAAGTAGTGGCCGAGTGCAATGTCTTTGGTGGTGTTACTAGCAGCTCTCGATCCTTTGCCACGCCCCAAGAAGTTATCTGTATCGGCAATCTCCAACTGCAAATAAAACCCATACTGAATGAGCATGAAATGTAAACCTACCAATGTGTAAAAGCAAATTCAAAATTATCTTACCACTTGATTTTCATCGTACTCCAATTTAAACGGATTCCATAAATTAATTGATGATGCTGTCTCATTGGTGTTAGTCAATTCTTTAACATATTTAGACTCCTCTCTTCCAAAATTGGAAATGCCGAGCTCGCTTTGAATGCGATCGAAGTCCTCATCAGTGATCCTCAACTCTTTCTCAGCTTCTTTGGCCTTTTCAAAACAAAGAGAGAATGCCTCACCACCATCAATAAACTTATCATCTAGAGTTTCTTTATCAAGTTTCAGAATCTCTTCCTTTGATTCATTTTCTGTGTCAATTATCCCATTTGCAGCATCAGAAGCCTCTGCAATAATTGCAAGACAATAATCTTCCCTGAGATTAAAAAGTTTTTGAATATCTGATAGTAAAATGTACTCCTTGTCCTTGAAAGGTATACATGGCAGGGAAGGAACAATATGGTGAGAACTCTCATCAGGTTGAGGGTTTTTATCTCCTTGGCTCTCCTCAATGATAGTCTTAGCTTTGAAGTGAGCAACATCCAAATTCTCAGCAATGGAAGCCTCAAAATCTGTATCTACAACCTCCTCTGTTTCCCTTTCATCTGCTAGATCATCCAACATGCAAAAGCTGGCAGTCTTTGCTCCTTCCAACTGTTGCTCCTCAGCTTTCACAGGGTATTTGACAAGGCTGAAAATAATAAAAGCAGCAGATTTTCTCATCATCTTGCAGTTTTTGGAATGAGTGCAGCAAAATATGTCTGTTGAATGAAACCTCTCCAGAGAGTGGGCCCTGCACTTTCTAGTAAATACTGCCTTTTCATTTCCTGTTGACCCAATGGGAATATGGACATATTCAATTGTGCCAACTTCAACAAAAGGACCTGCAAGAGTTTCAAACTCCAAAAAGTCCTCCATTATATATTTTTCACAAGATTTCAGAACTTTGTCAAGTTCCCAATCAGGATTAAAAATATTTTTCACAACTCCATAGAATGAGAGATCCATTCCATTCTGAAGCATAAAATCAAGTAACCTCTCTGATGGAGTGATATCAATGAGCTCTGATACTCCTTGACCTCTCACTACTGACGTTCGCTTCCCTGGAGATGTACTTGGCTTTCTCACACTGGTGGCAGAGGATGGAGAGGAAAAAGAATACATAGGCTGATCAGATGTTGATGCACTTGAGCCTTTTGAAAGCCTTCTTCTTTTACCAGTTCTTGAAGAAACCTTGGATTCTATGGGTTCAGACATGTTTCCAACTTCTGATGATACGGCGCGATAAGAGAGAAACGATTCAGACGGAAAGGCCCCCTCGCGCCGTATCCGTGATTCCAGTAAGAAGCGCTAGAGCCACAAAAAGGTGGTCACACGAGCTTGAGGAACGCTGAAAGAAGACTAGATCTAGAGAACCTCCAAAACGAAGCGAAGAGAGGAGAGCGAAGAAAACCAACAGTCGCTCTCGCGCCGTATCAGCAATAGAAACAGAGGTCAGAAACCGAAAAAAGCCGTACAGATAAGAAACACACCCTTATGTAGGCGCGGATTATGCCACCTGGCAGTATTCGTTAGTCTCATACACGTGGCAGTAGCCATTGGGCAACACGTGGCCGATAACCACGTGGCGAACAAGTGGACTGGTCATTACTTGACACGTAGCATACGGACCATAAATGCAGATACGTGGCACAATTAGTATCGGATATGTGTCTGACACGTGTCATGATTTACCTGGGTATATAAGTGGTCATTTTTCCGACGTGTACACTTTTCATTTCTCGAGCTCTTCCCGTATTGCTTGCCGATACGGTGCGATATAAGTCCTTCTTTCGCTAGCAAAAAGAGGTGTGCCGATACGGAGCGAGGGCATCCAAACGGTGTGCTCGTTTCCTCCGTATCGCGCCGTATCGTCATCTGATCTCCAATACGGAGCGAGGGCGTCCAAACGGTGTGCTCGTTTCCTCCGTATCGCGCCGTATCGGCATCTGATCTCCAATACGGAGCGAGGGTGTCCAAACGGTGTGCTCGTTTCCTCCCTATCGCGCCGTATCGGCATCTGATCTCCAATACGGAGCGAAGGCGCTGTTCCATTCTGCTCGTTTCCTCCCTATCGCGCCGTATCGGCATCTAATCTCTAATACGGAGCGAAGGCGCTGTTCCATTCTGCTCGCTTTGTTCATATCACGCCGTATCGGAATTGCTCATTTCGTCTTTTTCCTCGCCAATTTGTCTTTCAGTTATTGTCCTTCTGGTTGTTATTTTTGCTTTTCTGGATGGCAAGGACAAAGCAAACTGCAAGAAGAGTGTATCTAGATGGGAAGGACAGTGGGGGTAGAAGAAAGTTAAAATTTGATGAATCTAAGGGGGTAGAAGAAGCTGGTCCATCACAAGCTCCATAGCATTTTACAACAGAAATCCCCCCTACACCAGGTGTTGTCCTTACATCTGCTATAAATGTTTCTTCACCTGAAGTTGAGGAAGCAAAGGATGAGGCTTACCCTATGAAAGATTCATTCCCTACAATGGTACCTGAGCCCACATCTGCTGAAGCCACTGAACACCCCAAGCCACAAAAGAGAAAGAGGAAGTCCAGGTTCTTCTATATGCAAAGATGTTTCAGTGAGATCAGGAAAGCCCAGAGAGCTACACATCATGTCATTCCAAAAGCTGCTTTTATAAGGGTGGTTAAAGAGATCTCTGATAGATTGTCTCAAGTGGCAACTGTGTCTGGTCTAAATAAGAAGTGGCAACTCTCAGCCATTCTTGCCCTGCAAGAGGCCGCAGAAGATTTTGTTATTGATTTCATGAACGACGCTTATATTGCTGCCGCCCATGCTCATAGGATCACCCTTATGAATAAAGATTTCAGCATCATCAGCAGAGTGAGGTATAGGTTTGACAAAGTCCTGAGGCCCTTGCCTTCCAATGATCAAAAAGCCTTTGAAATCCTTAACGTTCCCCCAAAATTGTCCAGGAAAGAGAAAAAGCTAAATGTTGAGGATGTTAGTCACCTTTACCCTACAAGGGGTGCCACCCAGCAGGAGGCTTTCTTGAGTGAAGAAAATCAGGAGGTGTTTGAAACTGAAGACGATGTTTACAAGAGGAAAGCCGCATCACTTGCTCCCGTCAACAGCGAGAGGATGGGCAAAGTGTATGGGCAGATTCTTGTGAATGTTGCTGGGGAACCTGAGGAGGAATATCTTAGTATATCTCCCGAGGACAAGCCCATGTTGGAAAAAAGGGATCTCCAACTATCTGACTCCGTGGTATTTTGTTGCATAAGGTAAGGTTTTTTGTTGCATAAGTTAAGTCTTATAGGTTCAATTATATTTTGGATGAAATTGGTATTGAATAGCTTTTGCTATTATCTGCAGGGCATTGGTCTCCTCTCTCACTCTCGATATCCGAAGAACAATATACATTGTTGATCCACTTCTCTCTGTGGGACTTTTTGCAAAATCTGGTTCTAATATTTCACCATTTTTTCGTAGCTTCGATAGTGTGAGAAATTACCACATCTTTTTCCCTTATGTAGAAATGTATTTTTCTTTTTCTGTAGAGGAAAATTTATGTTCATTTGCTTTCACCCTTCTACTCACCTCTTTTATGAATTTGCAGAGGGCATTGGAGTCTCATCTACATTAATTGTCTTTCAAGGGAAATTATCTTTATGAATTCTCTCAGCGGTGTTCACGGTCAAGCACGAATGTATGTTGGAAGAAAATTACTTACTTTGATTTCTTTTATAAATAATATTTTGAACTTACAAAGCTTCCTTTTGCAGTGCTGCTAGACTCGTTTCTACATTTTTGGATACAACATACGAGGATCTTGCTGATCCTCAAAGGCCGTATACTTTTCTTCTACAAGAAGTTCCATTGCAAAGCGATGCGCATTCTTGTGGATGGAGAGTTATCTCAAACATTTGCAGAACAGTGGATTCAAAGCTGTTACAAATAGAAGGAGTGAATGTAAGTTTATTTCATTTGATGTTTGTGTAACCCTTATCATGATGTCTTTTCACTAACTTATAATATTTATTCTTACAGTGTAGAGACTATCCTGAATCATATGTTTGGTGGATAAGGGAGAGATGCATCGAGCTGATTCTAGACAAAGCAATCACACCGTATGATCCTGACTCCCCTCTTCCTCCCAAAACTTCAATGGCCAAGGGCACAAGCAAGGGAAAGGTCAAGGGAAAGGGTAAGGACAATGGCAATGGTAAAGACAAGGGCAAGGGAAAAGGCAATGGGACCACTACTGTAGAGTCTAAGAAAAAAGGAATGCCAGTGCTCTCTCCTCTTAAATTTGATCCATCCCCTCTTAAGCCCCAAGAAAAGAGACTACCTGTAAAGGTCAAATTTTTTCAACAATCAAAGAAAGGCCCTGTGAGAAAAAATATCTTTGAAGAAATCGATAAAGAATGAAAATAGCAAACATAAGCATACACGAGCCTTATTATTTTGGCTTTGTACATTTTTATGCAATTTTTGTACCTCATTGTGTAATGAAAATTTTCACTTGTAAATCGAATGTAATGTACATTTTATACACGAGCCTTATTATTTTGGCTTTGTACATTTTTATGCAATTTTTGTACCTCATTGTGTAATGAAAATTTTCACTTATAAATCGGATGCAATGTACATTTTATTTATACACATTCGAAAGGCGACTTGCTTCACGATAGCTTATGAAGTTCCCATTAAAAAATATCTTAAGGACAGTCTATTAAGATAAATAATGAAAATTTTCACTTATAAATCGGATGCAATGTACATTTTATTTATACACATTCGAAAGGCGACTTGCTTCACGATAGCTTATGAAGTTCTCATTAAAGAATATCTTAAGGACAGTCTATTAAGATAAATTCCTGCCAAGTTTTCATTCTCAAGGCCCCAAACTCACAATTGTGGGAGACAAACAACTCGTACAAAAGAAAGAGCGCTCGGCTCTTTTACCAATTGTTACACCATTCACTTTGAACTTATATCTAGGGGATGTATTGTCTAGCAATTCCAAGGTATCCCTCACATCTTTCAGACTCCAATTGGAAGTAACATTCACCTTCTTTACTTCATGCGGAAAAACGTGCACCACAAGTTTATATGGTGTGTTATCTGTATCAGAATCCAAGGGAACCCAAATACCCAATCTTAGTTTGTATCGCCTGTAATCAAAGCCCAAAGCAAGATTTTGGCGAGGGATACTGTAAGCCAAAGCCAAGGATTGAGGGCATGCACTGCACCTCAAGATATCACCTTTGTGATCGCACTCTCTAGATTTCCAATGCGTCCCTATAGTGTTGTCCAAATCCTCTTCCGAAAAGTTTCTACTTAACCAGGATACCTTCGTTCTTTGTAAATTTGCTGTTTTGAAGCAAGCCACGAAGATATGGAGGGGTACAAACCATGATAAACGTATTCTTCTTGAGATCCTTCCAGCTGTCATGGACTTTTTAATATCCTGAGATATTTTGAATTTGAAACTCTGCACTGTTACCTTGTCAGGAATCTCCCAATTTAGAGATGAAAGACTTGGCAATGGCAAATCTTCGATATTCCCATACCTATCCGCTTTAGAGGGAACCACATACTATGCATAATATATAAAAACCTTGCATTCACTATAAAAAGACACAGTTTGATCGGCGTAAATAATGTCTGCCAATACCTTATGAATGGCATGGAAAGTCCCACTTAGGCTTTCCATAGGTTGCCATTCAATACTTGTTGACGGAAAGATATCTACAATGATGAACCGTTTGTTAGAACTTGCATAAATGGAAAATAATTATATACGTTATTCAACTTATAACTTACAATGTGTTTGTTGGGGAACACGTTCGTTTGGAGGCAAGTGCATATCCTTGGCCATGTAAACATGTTGCACCTTGACAAACCAGCCTTCGGGCATAATTTTGAAGGCAATGATACGCCCCTTCCAGTGATGTTTTATATCTTCTCGTTTTCTTCTTTTCAGCTTATGGGAGCCCTTGCAAGATGGCCGCATGGTAACCCAATCATTTACAGCAAAGGTTTTGGGCTCAAAATTTCCATCTACTCCCTGGCTATAGACTGTGCAAGAGTGTATTAAACGAGAAGGGCGCCTGGAGGAAGCCATGAAAAGAATGAAAGCGCAGAGAAAGAAGCTCAAAGAGGGGTGAATGAACTAAAAATTAGCGCCAAGAACCCAAATGAGTATGTATTGGGCGCCAAAAACAATATTGAAAGATCTCCCGACTTTCAAAAAACTCATTATTAATTTCATCACATCTCTGTCATGTATTTTGTCAGATTTGTAAGTAAATAACGTCTTTGGGACTCCAAAACATGTCACACTTTAGGGGTTTTTGCTAAAAAAGAAGAGAGAATCACGAAATGGACTCCACTATCTCTAAAAAAGAGGAGACAAGAATACCATATTCTTGCACACGTGGCGAACTCTCTTTGGCCCTTTCCTTAATCCCGTGATTAACAAAAGTGCATTTTTTGAAGCGTTTTTGGCCCTAATGCAGGATGTCCTACGAAAGGGGAATCATGAGCTTCCCACAATATCTTCTACTTAAGCGTCTGGCTTGCTGGTATACATAGCCTTGTTCTATAGTAGACAAGTCCACTATTGATAGAAAATTCATGATACTTAGCATGCATCTTTTGACTCTGTTCCTTGATGGATATTTCCTTTAGCATCTTTTGATAGGCCAGATCATGGCATGCATCCTCTCTAGCTAACTCAAGTATTGGATTGTTTGGCATAGATACTTTTGTAGCTAGAGATCTGGCTGTTGATGGATTCTGCAGGATTAGATAATTAAGGAATGCCTTGCGACTGAGTGCATCGGCAACTACATTCTCTTTTCCTGGTCGATACTTGATTTCAAAGTCATACTCTTCCAATACTTCAATCCACCAACGTTGCCTCATGTTGAGCTCGTTCTGGGTAAAGATCCATTTGAGACTCTTATGGTCAATTACTAGAGTAAACTTGTTATCCAACAGGTAGTGTCTCCAAAGCTTTAGAGCATGGATGACAGCTAGCAATTCTAGATCATGCATAGCATAATTCTTTTCATGACTCTTCAATTTCCTTGAAGAGTATGCTACAGGATGACCTTTCTGCATGAGTACACACCCCAAGGCAAGTATGGTAGCATCAGTTACTACCTCCAACTCTTTATTGAGGTCTAGAAGTTTTAGAATAGGTGATGATACCAAACTTTGCTTCAACCTGTCAAAGCTATTTTGTGCAGGAGTTGACCATGCAATGGAAGTTTGCTTCTTCAGTAAGTCTATCAGAGGTGCCGCAATCAAGGCATAGTTTTTGATGAAGACTCTATACCATCCTGTCAATCCTAGAAAGTTGCGTATTTCTTTGAAACCTCCTAAATTATAGGCGTTGCTCGAATGAGTGCATCCTGAAGATCTAATGGACACATACATTCAAGACGAGTATTGACTGGGGGATTTAAACCCGCACAAAATTTGGACATCTGTTGTGTCAAGTCCATCTGTGGTGCATACTTAAGAAGTGAGACAAATTTAGAATAGTATGCATCAAGAGTGAACCCTAGTTGTTTTAGCTCGTAGAACTCATTCATTTTCTGCGTGCGATATGCAGGTGGCAAGTATCTTCCCTGCACGGCTTTCTTTAGCTTCTGGCATATAACGGTTCCCTCCGCGATCCCTTGATCCCTGCACCATTGCTTCCACCAAAGGTTGGCTTCGCCGGTCAGCTTTATCTTGGCGAGCATAGCCTGATTGGCGGGTGCAGTACCGGCTGCTTCGAAGTAATCCTCCATGGATTCAATCCAAATTTCAAGATTAGCTTGGACGTATCTGGCTCTCCCGTCAAACTCGGGTGGCTTAATCTACTTGAGAAAAAACTTCTTCTCCTGGATTATAGCAGTACTTGATGTAGGAGGCAAACTAGGAACTTGTACTTGGGGTTGTGCCTGAATAAAGGTTTTTTAACGTTATTATACGATAATTTTTATTGATTTGTATTACATCTTCAATTCTTCTATCACGTAAGCAATGTAGCTACTTAACTTTTTATCAATTCTCATGCACAATCAGACATTGATAAAAAGAAGTCTTATTTGTATTTATATGGGCATAGCCCTTTCGGAATACAACATTTCTTGCGATGATAAGCCAATAGTTACATTTAGTTTGGGGAGAAGAACATCGTATTACATTTATCTACAGGAACTGTATAATAGTATGGTTCCGGGTCATGGATTTTCAGGAATCGGTAAGTCATTGGAAGTTCAAGATATCCTTTCCATTGGAATCCATTCTTCTCATGGCGGCCCAACACTTTAATCCTGTCGGCAGGGATTACACGGGTTACTTCCTCATATACATATGAGTTCATCTCAACCCTCCGACCTCGAATATGTAAAGTTGAGTTTACGTGAGCTTCCACAAAAATGAATAGCTTCACGACTTTTAGATCTTCCAACCACTTGATCCTTTTAGGTTAGTTTGTAGATAAGCAAACTGGTGGGCGGCTATATAGTAGATTCCTGAAGCACCCGTCCATCTTCGTTCCATGTACAAGGGTGATGGATTATAGATTTTCTCCAGGATGTTCATCATCCCAACCCTTTGTCGATAATGCGGAGAATGCATTGCAGTCATAAACATGACTCGAAATACCAAGAACTTGTTCCATGCTTCGTAATTCTGCAAGACAACATTGAAAGAAAGGAAATGTTTGGACATCAACATTTGCTTTACTTCATCTTATTAAGATTTCATGAAAACAATTCCGTTGTTGGTTGGCTCTGATACCAACTGTAACATGTCCACTAGTATAATCCAGGACACATCTTAGCAGTCCATCGGAAAGGATGACTAGAAAGCTCCGCCCGACACTCCCATGGAATGTTACGGGGTTTGGGATCTAGGGCTTTCCACGTCTACCACATAGCGGAAGTATTCCGACCGTTCCCACTTAGGATCGACTTGAATTAGGGTTTTCCTGATTCGTCATTTCCTAATAGCAACTAGCGCCAGACCCAAGCGAACCACTTTACGTAGAAACGCCAGATTCGAAGCTGATTCACGCTGCACTTGGTTCAAGGAGAATGGGAAACGAGAGGGATCAAAAGCTCAACCTCTCTGCCATAAGGCATAGTCCCATTCCGTTCCCCTAAAACAGCGTAAATCGGGTTCACTCATAACTCTAGGTCAACGCTTTAGTTGTTAATGTTCTTTGACAATCTTCCTGCTATCCATCGTGATTTGAGAAAAGTTCCCGGCCAACCGGGACCACCTATCCATAGGACGACCTATGGCCCATCCTCTGCACTTTCCTCGTGTTGTTTTAGTTATTTAATTACCTAACACATTAGTTGGACATGTAACAACTAGCTTCTTTGATTAACTCGTTAGGCACTGGTTCCTTCACGTAATCTTATCACTTGATATAGAAAAACAATATCACACAAGTTCCTTATTAATAGGTTATTATATTTATCTTTGAAATACAAAGAATCCAGCCCGTAGGCTTATCCACAATCTTCCTGGAGGCTATCCAGCAATCCACAAGGATCACTAATCTAGGTTTCCGCTCGTAGACTAGTATGCGGGCCTCAAGATCCAATCCCGAGTCACGTTAGCCTCTTGTGCAGGGCCTGGAAGGCAAGGGATTTACGGCCAAAGCCCCCCTGGCACCCAAGCATCCTCCTGCTCCAAGTAGCGCTTAGCGGAGAGACCTCTCGCGGCGGGTTCGGTCCACTTGCCCGGTGCGGTTAACAACCCCCTTGGTTAGGGTCAGGCAGGTAGTCAGGGGTAACTAAAGCTGCCTCTCCCTTCAGGAATTCAACCTGAAGTATAAATATCCATTTATCTTTTAATTCATTGATCAAACAAAGCCAAACAGTGCTCTAAAATCTATAGCAAGCACAAACATTTCCATTGAGCATTTTTGTTGGCAAACTGCTAAGGAATGAATCCTTCCTTTCGAATGCATCCAGCACTCGATGCGGGATGAATTGCAACTTAGCAAGATTCCCTATATCCTAGGTTAGGGCGTACCCTATTAACCTAACTTGGTCAAACCTTAAGCTCATTGGGTACTTCAGTTTATCGGTTGGTCTTTAGTTTCCACTAAATCTTCTTTACTCAAGAAAGACCACTAAATTAGGATGATTATTCATCCTCTTGCAAGATAACTTGCGTAAGGACATGCCAATTTCACTGCGAGAACTTGGCCATTCCCTTGTGATTCAATCACAAGATCATATGCCTCTGCACTTGTTGTGCAAGTGCTGCATCGAACTATGAGACTATGGAATCACGAAACAATCTGTTTCAAGTTCTTTAAGTTGACATCGTTAGACCTAGGGTTTCCAAGTTTCATCTTTGTAAGATTCTCAGGGACAAACCCTAGCACACTTTATGATTGCATTTCATTGTCCCTACATTCAGTGAATGTGGACAAGTATTTAAGGTATAGGTGTTTCTTTAACTTATTCCAAACGAGTACTCCATGGCTTAGGTGTTTTAGGTTTATGCCAATTTGGTTAACTCTAGAAGATAATTTCGAGATTACTTCCACATGATTCGTTGTCTATGCGTAAAGTGATTTTTCAACCTTAACTTATCAGTTTGAGGTCAGGCATAGGTTAGGTTAATTCCAACTAACCTTCCTATAATCATGCGAATAAAATTTATGCTAACAAGCAACCTTTTTCTTGCTAATTTATGTAGTTGACAAATTTCATAGAGTTTATACATCGTAAGAATCATTGCATGCTTTGCACTTCCCATGATGTTTCATTGCGATATGGGTTAATAGTGCGAGATGTAGTTTATACTTCTAGGCTTCACTGAAGCATACTATTTTAATGGATAATAATCTAGTCTTATAATTCATTTCAATGCATAAGCTATTTGCTAGAAATGGGTTTATGCTTTCTTAATTTGCATGTTTCATTTAAAAGTATTGATGACTAAGTTCCTTCGACGTGAACAACTAGGATGAAAATATATCCTATTTCTAACAATTAACCTTGCAAGATTGAATTACAACAATATCAAATAACAATTAGGAAGGAAAACCTGGGCTTGGGGTGAGACATCTACGTGGATGCCGGGAGATGACCCTCCTGCGGTTGTGCCTTGGACTTTCTTAGGAGGCATTTCCGCGATGGAACCAGCTTAACAACTTCTTTTTGATATTCCATCGTGGCTCTCTTCCGCAATAACTTGCACCGTCCATCGAAAGCAGTTTTTTGAAAGGCTCCCTCCTTGAAGTCGGGAATTTGAAAGGTGTTTTAGAATCTTTCATGACTAAGACCCATTAAACCATGGAGACGGCTTAATGGCCTTTGTAAACTTCGCACGAACAGAAATAGAAAGGTGTGGAAAAAAAACACAAGGTGCGGGAGAGATCCAAGGGATATTCTTGCATGGCCAAGGAAAGGGCTAAGAATAAATTCTCTTGGGGAAAATGGACCCCTATAGAATCTTAAGGGAGGAACTCCAAGGGGGGGGGGGGGGGGGGGAAGTAGCCTTAAAGGCTATTGAAAAGGGGGGCCTAAGGAGGCCTTAGGAGAAGATATAAGGGGTAGTTCCGAAGGTTATAATGAACAAGGGCCCTAATGAGGAAATAAAAACACGAGGGGGGGGGGGTGTGTTTCCAAAAGGCATAAGAAGGGGCCTTGGGAGATTTTAGGACACGGGGTGAAAGGGGTTTATAAAGCCCAAGACAAAGGGCTAATGAGTTTAGCACCCGGGGGGGGGGGGGGGGAGGGGGGAGATAGTGGTTTTGAGGCCAAGGCAATGGGGGCTTATGAAGCTCCCTTCTAGAAGCTTCTGGAAGCTTCCTGCATTGGCGGGTGCTCACAATAGATACTGGAGATGGCGTGAAGGGTGGCAGCGCTGCTGATGTGGATGCTCACAGCGGCAGCGGCTGATGTGGCGATGACGCCACCACCCCTACACGAACCCGGAGGAACTGCAGGCGGTGTATGAGATGATGGCGACAATGGGGAACGGCTGGCCGGTTGCCATCCCAGACGTGTGCAGGGGGAGGTGGCACGGTATCGAGTGTCAGCTGGGCGGCAGCGGCCCTCCGTCTAGCGTCACGGAAGTCCACACCCTCTCACGATGTTGCAGAGTGATGTCCCCTCTCTTCTGGATCTCCCTCACATATTCAGCTACCCCAATGGCAGCGCCTCCTCCTGTTTAAATAGGGGAGGGAAGGGGGGATCCTCCCTCTCGACATGGCGAGAGGCATGGGACTCCACACCTGTGAGTTCCCACAGAGGAGCTTCCGCCTTGTTGCTATTCCCCTCCCCTTCCAACACAACAATCGGCTGGGGAGGGGAATAATATATATATATATATATATTTGCATTATCCTAAAATTTGCCATATCAATATCCCTCTTTCCTATAAGGGTAGGTCACGCGAACATTACAAGAGAGATTATATTTATGAAAAATTACATTTTTGGAATTAGTATTTGAGACATTTGGGTTAACATATCTAGGCTTAGATGATTTAGGTAGAGTAGAAGGTAGATGAGAAATCTTGGGATTATAATTTGAATTAGGCTAGCTTACATTATTATAAAAATTTCTCATCCAAGTTTGGCGAGTAGGATGATTCTTTCCAAATTGAAACTTGGAAGCATGAAAATAATTAAAACGAGAATTGTTGTTACCCATATTATTTCCTGTGGAAGCTGAGAATTATCACCGATCTTTAGTTTATTTCTTTTCGACATCATGCGGCAAAGAGATAGCCTCATCCAATGCATTGGGTTTAAACGTATTGACTTCAGCTTGGAAAAACAAAAGAAGGCTAGACATATAATTCCTTTAAAAGCTGATTTGGCTAGAGGCTCAACCATTTGAAGTTATAGCAAAGTGTTCCAGAATATTTCAGTGTACTGAGAAATGGTCTCTTGCACTCATTGCATAAAGGCATTCCTTTGTTGTTGAACACGAAGCTCAAATTGGGTAGGAAGAAAATTAACCTTCTTACAGAATGCTTCCCACGTAAAAGGATGATCAGTGCTCTTGTGTGTAACATCCCACCATAAAGAAGCTTTGTTAGTAAAATAATGTGAAGCACACTTGATTTTATCATTTTTAGCATAACTTTCATTATCAAAATATGAGTTGAATTGACTTACCCAAGAGAGAATCTTACAACCTTCTTTAATACCATCATAAATATAAAATTTAAAGGTACATTTGCTTATCTTCGTCTCTTTGCAATTGGATTGTGCTTCGAGGGTGACACTGATGGTACAAACCATAGCGTCATTGGCAAAGGAAATTTGAGAGGATGGCGGACGCTTGAGAGATCATAGCTCTTGTTCTAATTGGGCTCAATGTTGACATTCTTCTTCTAGTTTCATGGTCAGTAAATCCATGTATTGCATGGTTGGTTCTAGAAGCAACAATGTAGAATCAAAATTTACAGTATTGGATGGTCCTTCACGAGACATGATGATTGCGGACGGCTTGAGGAAGATATCCAATTAATTGAGATGCCCTGAATTTAAATAACACTTCGCCTGTGGTAATAGAATTTTGGTATGTAAACACAAAAAATAAGAGTGACTTCTTGGCAAAATGATAAGATGGAATATGCAACAAAGACAAAAAAAATTTATTGTACTTTTATGAAGCTTTGCAGCCCTGAAGTGACTGCATAGGAATCACCTCTTAGATACTGAAAGTCAAAGGTGGTTTGGACTGATTTGAGTAGTTTGCAGATGACTTGGAGTAAAAGAGACTAAAGTTGCTTAAGTAGGAAGAGAGTAATCAAAGCTTTAAGCCTTAAGTAGGTAGAGAGTAATCAAGGCTTTAAGCTTTAGTAAAGAAAAACTTGACTTTTTTAGGACTTAAGGATGGTGTCAATTTGCATAAATAGGCAACGACCAAAAAATGCCCTCTCCCCCCACGAATTGCTAAATTAAGATTTATGAAGCTTAAAGCTTAAGTAGAGATTAAGTTAAAAACTTAGTTAGACTTCTACTAACCTTCTTTTGGCCTGAAACTTACAGAATGATGGAGCCATGATAGGGGGGTTGGATTTTTCAATGTTAGTCTAAACATCACAATTTTTGAGTCAAGATAGAGGGGTTTGAGATTTTGAAGCTCTCGGGATCTAGCCATGCAATTGGTGTGAGCTAAGACTGACGGACCGTAGAGCCTAATTGCTCCATAGAGCTTGCCTTTACGCAAGATGATAGGTGATTGGAAGCCCCATATGTAAGTTGAGCTGATACCAATATTACGCAAATTGGATGCGAGACTTGTGCATAATGAATCAAAGATGCTCCCCCTTATTGTCTTTTCTTATAAAAATTGAAAAGCACGACTTATGAAACTCAAAATAAACTTAAAGAAGAGTAAAACAAAGTTGAGCAACATACTATTGGGTGGAATTTTTCCTTATACATGGTGTGGGCCTCTCCTCAATGCAGTATTTATAATATTAAAATGAATCTTGCTTTGCCCAAAGATAGGCCCTTTACAATCACTCTTTTTGCAAAAGAGTTTGAGTTAACTAAATAGATGGTTACAATCAATTGCACAACTCACAACTACTGAGAGCCATAAAATATATCTAGAATATCTTCAATATATCTTCTAAAATTCTCAAGTATCAATAAATATTTACAAAGAGGATGTATGCATGCCTTAGAATAAAAACGAGATGCATCTATTTAGATAACTTAATGAAGAAGTCTTTCGAATAAATTGCTCTTGTTGCATATATCCAATTCATCTTGCTCTACGCATTAGTTGTCAAAAAGTCAAAAAATCATGTTTAAAAATAATTAATTGAATAAATGCAACTAGTTATAATAAATTAACTAATCATTGGAATTCCATTAAATAATAAAATCACATAGATGTTAGCACTTGAGATATGAATATTGTGGCATCACCCACGCACAGCTTCACCCACATTCACACCTGCAAGTCTCATGCTTGGAAAGGATAGGTGTCCCCATCAACCTTCCACCCAAGACGAAAAGTAATTCGCTCTTAGGAACGTGCCTCGTGCTAATGGAGAACCATTCAAGGCACTCATCACGTCAATGTGCACACAAGGGAGAACCATTGAAGGCACTCATTCCCTCGTGTAGGTGCTTCCTGGTAGCAATAGATAGTCCATCTCACTTGCATCCCCATATCCAAAAAAGATGCATTTGACAAACTTTGAATCCAACTTATTACACTTATATTTGGGAATATGGTAGAAAGCCTCACATCCAAAGACCTTCGACAAATAAGTATATGATAGAGGTTTCCTAGACTATACCTCCTATGCAACGTGACAACCAAGAGTAGTGCACAGGGATATATCAATGAGGTGCATAACATTAATAATTGCCTTAACCCAAAAGTAGTGTGGTAAGATTGCCTGACTAAGCAGGAATCTCCTATTCATGTGCTTTGGAATACCATTCTAGGGTGAGGTTTATGGGGTGATCAATTGGCGCGTAATATCCCATTCATCACAAAACTACTCAAATGCCTTAGAGACATTTTCACATCCATCGTTGGACCTGAGATATTTCAACCTATACCCAGATTGGTTCTCAACAAGATCAACAAAGTAGTGAAATGTATCCAAAACATTCGATGTTTGCTTAATAGGATAAGCCTAGACCTTACACGAATAGTCATTAATACATGTCACAAAGTACTTCGTGCCACCCAATGACCGACAAGGCATGGGACCACATATATTAAAATGCACAAGAGCTAGAGACTCACCATGTGCATAGAGCCAGAATTATTATACGAATTATGAGTCACCTGCCATAAAGACAATGATCACATGAATCAAAATGTGAGTAATCAAGAGGCAAAATATACTATAAACTAGTCAAGGCTTTCATTTCTTTCAATGACTTGTACCAAAGGTGATGATGCCATAAAGATACATGTGGTAAGTCAATCACAACCAATACATGGCCAATCAATCTAAATACAAACAAAGGATAGAGGCTGTTAGCCTTGACACCTTGAGCAAAAAATAAGGTGACCATAAGTAATCTTCCATGTAGAATCACCAAAAGAGACATGATAACTTGCATCATCCAACTAGCCAATAGAGAGCAGGCTTTTAGTCAAAGTTGGTACATGATGTACATTATGCAAAACAAAAGAGTTGCCTAAAGAAAATGGTAATCTAACATTCCTAATACCAATGATATCCAATGTAGTATCATTTTCTAGTCTCACAAAATCTGTGATACTATGATAGGTATGAAATCAATCTTGATGTAGAGTAACATGAAAAGAAGTTCCCCGAATGAAGTAGCCCACTTGAGAGTAAGTAGATGAAGCATCGGTTAACTATGTAGATCAAGAAGAGATGAAGTAGCTAAGATATAGTCATTATCAAACAGTCTGCACTACATTATCTCTTTGATATTCACACTTGACTTACTAGGGACAATGCTATGATCATCAAACTTTTATGGCACTGTGGCCTAATATAATCTAGTTGCCCACAATAATGACATGTTAAAGAGGAATTATATCTATGGAACTTACTATGAGATTGCCCACAAGATTGCGACTTGCCCCGGTTGGGTGGGCTAGAAGTCTCTACCACAATTGTTATTGCCATTACCACCATTTTTGTCTCTAACAATCAATACATGGAAGCGCGGGCTACATCAATGTTCTTTCTATTTACTTCTTCTATTAGTAGAGCACTCTCTACAACATCACTACATTCAAAACCACCGTTGAGGGGATGAGCACTCATAACAGTACAAAAGGTGTCCCATGACTTAAATAGTATAACAAGTAAGAACAAAGACTTGATATTATCTTCAAACTAAATGCCATGTGATACAAATAGGCTAAAAATGGAATGAAACTCATTTAAATGAGTAGACATAGTCATACCCTCCTTCATGCGAAGGTCCACAATTTTCTTAAACCAATATAACTAAGATGCAGGACTTTGTTTGTCATAAAGATCACAAATATTTTTCCACAGTATATTAGCACCACCTTCAGTGTCAATGACATTAAAATACACCTACTTTGATCATGTTAGAATGATACTAGATTTGCATAGATCATCAAGTTCTGCCCAATCCTCTACATCATAAAGCTCAAGCTTTCTACCCTCTAACTTTAACGCATTAACCTACCTCTTTGTGCCAAGCCTTGCCATATTAGTGTCTTCCAATATTTGAAGTTATTGTTTTCAATAGTGAAAACAACACTATCAAATGATGAACCCACCATAATGACTACAAATGTTTACAAATGACAAGAGTATGAACTACTATAAGTTCAACAAATTAAAATAGCCCCAAAACTGATCCCAAAAGGGTGGAAACAAATGAGACTAGAGATATCCACAAAAAACATGAAAAATAGTGCTTAAACAAATTATATCCTCTACAAAAAATTACTAAAAACTCTACTTACAACAATGCTAAAATAAATGCAGTAAAATGTCTAAGAACACTGTGGGAAAATAATAAAAAATACCAAGCCCCCACTACTAGAAATAGTTGGTAGCAACTGGGATATATAACAACAACTAGCAATGAAAGTTTGTCAATAGATTCCATAGGCATAAAAATTGTGTGTATAAGAGATCTCAAGTTCAACTATACAAAGATCCATCGAATACACAACTAGCTAAGCAAAGAGTAATGAAGTTCAATACATAGCCAAGAAGCATGTATGCATTACTAACATCCTATTGATAGAGTAAGTGATGGTGTCCAAAGCATGTAGAATCAAATTAGTCCAGTAGGAGGTGTAATTGCATCCAAGATCATCCAAGAGGTCATGCACATAAGTCAAGAGTCCCACTATCTCTGTAAACCAAGCTCAACTACATAGAAGATCTAATGCAAGAATGTAAAGTATACAAGTAAATGCAAATATCTCAAAGCGCATCCATTGAAGCATATCCAGAGTGTAAAAGAGAAATGCAAGGCTTAGTGAATCAAGTATATGACATCCAAGTGCCCAAAGACATCAACCAATACATCCAGGAGCATAAAACCCAATAAGTCTTCAACTCCACAAGTGACAATCATTAGAGCATATAGCCAAAGATCCAAGACATCAATTGTAGGTCAAAGCTGAGTGCCAAAGCATTCCATAATCATATTTGGGTCCAAGCATCAATGCTAAACATCAATACATCCAAGTAATATACCCAAATGGCATCAAACCTTAATAGGCATAACCTTCCCAATTGAATACTTGTTGGCCAAATAGTGTACATCAATAAAACCCTACACAAACTGAACTATTTGAGTTCAAATGAAGCCAACAACCACCTCAATACATCCTCATGACATCCACAAATGATTAGAGTATCACATAGGCATCAATAGGAGCATACATGGGTTCCAATCACTGAAGTAAAATAGTCCCCATACATGTATATAGTAAGTTTGTTGTATGTAACAACAATGACAAAGGTCATGCTACTCCAATTGACCAATAAATGGAAACCAATGATAAGGAAAAGTGACAATATGTTTGCCCAAGTACTTGGGACAATAGGAAATGGCCTGGAACAAGCTAAGATGGAAAGGATAGGAGCTAAAAATCCACGTTGTTTGTGCCTATTTGCTAATGTAATGGGATAAAGCTATTAGAGCTAAAATGATTCAAGCCAATGCTTAAAGTATCCCCTGAAAGGTCATTGATAATAAGTACAGAGAAGCTTGAAGAGAGTTGAGTTTCAATGCTTACCTCGGGGAAGGAGAGGATTGAGTTGCCATGAAACCTTCAAATTGAAGCTTTGAATCCGGGCTAAAGCAATGCTTAATGAAGCTCCTTGAGTCCAAGCTTTGATACTAGTTGAAAGGTAGAGTTCAACTAGAAGCATACAAGTAGAAGTAAGAGCTATGGCTGATGGAGAGAGAGAGAGAGAGAGAGAGAGAGAGAGAGAGAGAGAGAGAGAGAGAGAGAGAGAGAGAGAGAGAGAGAGAGAGAGAGAGAGAGAGAGAGAGAGAGAGAGAGAGAGTATATGTGGGAACTCCAATAGTCACAATGTGTGATCGGTCTTGCCTTATTCAACATTGAAATAATAAAGAATAAAGTGATAGTGATGGGTGCATGCCACTTGCAATAGTATACAAATGTGTGAATACAATGTGTGGTGTAGTGAATACATGGCAACGACGGCACATGCATCTTTACCATCAACAGTGGGAGGTGGAGAGGATACTATTTTGGAGGAGCTTAGCCACGAGCTTGAGAAGACAATGCATGAAGTGAGAGGTAGTATCTACATAAAATTGACAAGCAAGATGATGAAAAGGCATTTGAGGAAAAGCATGTTGAAGGAGAAACAATGGAGGTATCGATAATAAGGGGAAAACAATCTCAAAGGTCTGTATTGAAATTTTGAGGAAGAGGAAGAGAAAATGCACTGAGTAGGATGCTACTTCGAAGAAGAAGACCAAGGTTGCCATAGAGTTTGCAATGCATAACTGGGGAGGTAAAAGGATCAGCAACAACTATTCACCTCTTTAGAAAATCACTAACTTTGGAGATCCTAACAATAAGCCCCCAAAATTGAAGTCTTGAAAGAGACTCATGTAGCCTTTAGTACCCTTTGAAGCTCTTAACTTTGCTTGCTACATAACCTTTTTATAGCCTATGGCTCTATTGTAACTTCATTTTTTGATTTGTAACTTCAATTATAATGGGAAAATGATGTCATATTTTGTCCAGTGTCCCTTACTGATTTATACCCATTTATTACTATGCTAGTGTTATTTTTGTGATTAAGGTACACTTTTCAACTTTAGTTTTTTTTTCCCTCTAGTTTTTTAAGACAAACGGTGAGGTTTGCCTAATTGGACAATCATTGATATTGAAGTGCATGAAATAAAGGATAAATTTTGTTTGAAATGTATAAGTTTGAATTTTTCTCACTATATATTTGTATCTTGAACGTTATTTAGTTCAATGATTCAATGGTTAAGTATACTATAATATTTTGCATAAGTATTATCAAAGCTTTATACAAATATAATTTGTATTCAGCAAAACCCATTGATGATAGTCAACAAAATGCACACATGTAGCTAGATGAAGTGAAGGAAAATCTAGACAATGACATCCTAGGATTGAGGAGATTTTATCAAACTATCCCAAATGGCAACATGTGGATCCAAACTTTTTCAAAATCAAGAAACTTATCATTCTTGATCTAAATGGGCTATTAATTGACAAAGAATTTCCAAAAAAGAAAAGCAGGGGTAGATACACATCCACAACCTCCCATGTTAAAGCAATTGAGTTTACAAGATTGAAAAGTAGCTCTAGTTTATCATGGCTAGGATGTTTAGCAATTTCTGTGGGATCTAAGACAAATTATAGATGCAACGATATAGAGCTCCTACTTTGTGCATCATATTGAGTTCATCATCAAGTCATGTTGGCCATATGTTTTTGATGGCATGGCTTATTATTTTTGGATATTTTCTCTGAGTGGCATTCAAGTGAGAAACGGAGCCATTTTGCAACGACTCCCGGTGCTTCGAAGGAGATTGGAGATAAGCTAGTGTTTTGTAAGCCAGTTTTTTGGGTGTGGAACAAGTCCCATTAGTAGGATGCCCATCGCACACTACTGATTGATGAATATAGGTACAAAAACCTCTATAATGACTGGGATAGCTACATCAACCCTAATGAGGAGTAGGATCCACACACTTCCTCTCTCGCACACTCTTGCTGTGGTACAAAAACCTCTATAATGACTGGGATAGCTACATCAACCCTAATGAGGAGTAGGATCCACACACTTCCTCTCTCGCACACTCTTGCTGTGGTACAAAAACCTCTATAATGACTGGGATAGCTACATCAACCCTAATGAGGAGTAGGATCCACACTTCCTCTCTCGCACACTCTTGCTGTGGTACAAAAACCTCTATAATGACTGGGATAGCTACATCAACCCTAATGAGGAGTAGGATCCACACTTCCTCTCTCGCACACTCTTGCTGTGGTACAAAAACCTCTATAATGACTGGGATAGCTACATCAACCCTAATGAGGAGCAGGATCCACACTTCCCTCGCTCGCACACTCTTGCTGTGGTTGTGCCGAGGAGTAGCAGCCCCAGACTCTCTGTAGTATATAAAGACCAGTCCCCCTCAACCACCCCACGGATCATTTGCGTGCGCTGGTTTATAACGACTTTGTACTATCACAACATTGATGCCGCAGCAGGATGGAACGCAGCAGCATTGCCGGCAACACTGCTCACAGGGGCAATCACCATTAAGGCCGTCGTCATTTTTCTTCATGCTAGCTAGAAGCATCCTTCGAATGACGGATTACAAGTCTAGGCGTTCTACTATCTATATGCACGCACCTATTTGCACGTTTCTCTGCCCTTTGATAAGACTGTGAGTACCTTGACCCACATCATGTACTGTGCACAATTGTCGCTGAGCTCCCTATGCCATAGCCATCCAAAAGTGCTGTAGATTGTGAGGGCCTTGACATACTGTGCGTTGATAGAGCAGTCCTTTTCCTCGGCTAGCAATCGCCCCCCTCTCTAAAGGATCTCTCCACGGCTGCTCGGCCTGTAATACTGCAATTATGTGTGGTTCCTTCAATATTCTGTATTCTCTATCTGGACTGTTATCTGGAAGCTTCCTCTCCCTCTTCACATAAGCTAGATGTCTCCTCTCACATCACGTTACTCTCTTGAGCACTCCCCTCTTCTGCATGGTAACAACCTCCTCTCCTCTAGGACTGTGGTTGTCCTCTCTTCTTCTCTACACACTTCTTGCATGGCGACTCCTTTTCTCCTTACTTTTCCCTGGCCCATAAAGCTCTCTCCTCTTTCCATAATAGCCTCCCTTTCATAACCTTGGATGCATGCACTAAAAGCATGCCCCCATAAAGCTTGGAGTAGCTCGTAAGGCCTTGTCTCCTCCACACATTCTACCTGCCACCATGCATCCTAAAGGCTATCAACAGCCTTAGCTCTCAAAACTAAAGATGTTCTAGAAAATAATTGACATAGAAATGAGCTCATTAGTATGGAGAGCATAGTACATAGCCCAAGCACTTACTAGTGCATTATTGCTCTTAACACCTAATAATGCATCCACACTACAAACTTGATAATCTAGCCCCTTCATCCACAAACATATAGGACTTCAAAATGAGCCATGGTTGGAGGGTT
Organism: Lygodium microphyllum; assembly: GCF_053477565.2. Taxonomy (NCBI): domain Eukaryota; kingdom Viridiplantae; phylum Streptophyta; class Polypodiopsida; order Schizaeales; family Lygodiaceae; genus Lygodium; species Lygodium microphyllum. Next base: position 1,401,228 of record NW_028229519.1, read on the forward strand.
TCATCCTTTGACACATTAAAACCTCATGATACCCATCCCCTCCAAACTTGCAGATCCCCCAGATTTGCCACCTGTGCGACCACTCGGGTGTATCACCCATATAGTCAGCTCTCTCCAAACATGCACAAAAGTAGCTATCCACTAGCTAGATCATTATTAGATCAATAGAACAAACATCTACTTCACTATATATCCGGCCCAAGCACCCCCTCCTAGATCATAAGGCCTCAAATGGATCTCATACACTTGTGGCTTTTGAACAACCACATACATGCTTGCAATGAGTCCATGATCAAATACATAGCAACATCCCTACTCTCTTTTAATCCATCGCATTGGAAGTTGCTCTTATTGACATTTTCAATCCACATCCAACATAACATGATCATCACTTGCATCCCTCAAATCGCTTAAATCATCTAAGCATTCAATATCCTGAAGCAGCACTAGATTTCTTATTGATATTTTCAATCCACATCCAACATAATATGAGCATCACTTGCATCCAGTACGCTTCGAGCATTGCTTAAAGCATCTAGGCATTCAATATCCCGAGGCAGCACTAGATTTCTTAATTATTAAGGCATATGTCAAAGCATACAAAACATCCCCACCCTGTGTAGCATCACATCCATCATCCTCTGTATGCATATCCTCCATATCTTGAACCTTCTCATAGATTGCAAGTGTACCCTCCATATCATGTGCATGCATCAATTCTTGAATCTCTCTCTAATTCATTGCATCAAGTAATACATGAGCTTCAAAGGCTTCTTCATAAGCACTCACAAAGTTTGCATGTACAATGTTTGTCTCATCAACTTCAGGCTCTTCTAGTGACATCTTCTGCATGGTTACTCAAAGCATCAGTAGTCTTAACATAGGCATCCTTTGTATGGCTAATCATTGCCTCAATAGTCTCGGCAATGGCATCGTTTGTATAACTAATCTTAGCCTCAATACCAAGCAGTGTAATCTGAGCAAAATCTTGTGCCTCTTCTATATATACAATGCAACTAGCCTTTGACATGAATCCAAAATGGTCCTAGCAAAGTCCACATTGCAATACCCAAGCTCAACCATATGTAAAATGTAGTCCAAGACATGTTGTACATCCTATAAAGAAACCATATTTGCATTCATCAAACCTGCCATACTTGATCTTTCACCCCAGCCCACTTCACGGGTTCACCAAAGATGTCAAAAGGAAGAGCAAGCGATGGCCAAAAAGATGCGGAGTCCCATGAAGAAGGTACAACAAGGTAGGACCTGATACCTATGTCCTTCGAAAAGGAAAGCTAGAGAAACACTAGAATATAAACCTTGTCGGATCTCGTGAACTAACATCTCAAAACTCATACAAATTACTTTAAGCAATGAGCCTTTAACTCAATTCATATCCCGACAATTAGCCCTCAAGGAGATTTTGACTTTTGTCAATCACACGTCAACTAAACTAGCATAGACCTTGACCATGTAATACATTCTAGTGTAATCCTTGGCTTCCATCACTTAGAACTCAAGCTAAAGCATAAGAACCCGATACACAACTCCTTTGCATGTGACTGAGGCTAACATGGCTTAGAAGATATCATCAATTGTTTCTCAAGATAGATGCTTCAAATTCTCACTCATATACATTGGCAATCATGGTTAAAAGGAATGAAAGAGATATGATATATAAACTATGTTTTTAAATTCTAGGAATGATCTCTTTAGTGACCTTGAATGTAAGGAAAAGTGAAGATGACACTCATGGCTTATGAGTTCAAGGAGTGCACACATAGTCTTTTAACATGATTGGGATTTCACTTGAAATGTAATTATAGAGATTGTTGACTCCTCTCTTGATTGCTTGTGGCTTGACATAATGATGTGTACAATGATGGTAGATCTAGACTAGTTCCTAAGAGGCAAGTGGAAATTGATAAACAAATTCTCTCTTCTGTTGGTAAAACACCATGTATCACTCTCACGGATGTAGAATTGCTACACTGGCTTTCTTCAATTCTCATTTCATTTTTCACACATTCAATCCATTGGAGCCCACATTTGGAGTGTTTTAAAACATAGAAATAATGCCACCTAAAACATGCATAGCAAACTTTGACAAGAATATGGAGGTGGAGAGAAAAGACATATCTTTCATGCCACATAAATGAGAGCAAGTAGGCAAGCGATGAAATGATGTAGGGACCCAAAATTTAGGTCCTAAAAGACACTTTGGGAACCCAAAAGTTATGTGGTGTAAGAGTCTAGCATTATATTCTTAGGGGTGAGCATTATGGGAGGCAAGAAGAGCCTAGGATTCCCCCTTTCTCGATGTGAGTAGGATTTAGACATAAGAAACTTGGCTTATTGGGATATTCTCATGTTAAGCACCATAGGGGTCATGTCTTATGAGGAGTAGATATGAGTGTTGGAAATAGGCATTAAGATTATTCAAAAACAAGAGAGCCATTATCTTAATAATATAGAGTATCTTATTTGTGTCAATACATGGTTAGAGAATCCCAAAGCTACATGACATGAAGGGCATAATGCTATGATCTTAGGACAAAGAAAGATTATGGTAATGAAAGGTTATGTATGCCAACAAATGCCTAATAATTTTTCTATGTGTGTGTCTAAGAATCAGGAAACTTTAGAGAGATAATGATGTGGGACCCAAATAAGAGGTCTCAAAAGGCCATTTGGGAATCCAAAAGTTACATGGCATAAGAGCCCAATATTACAATGTAAAGGGTGAGCAAGCTAGGGGTTATCCTAAAGTTACGGTGGGCAAGAAGAACTTGGGATTCTCTCTATCTCTCTCTATGACATTAGACTTTAGACAAATGAAATTTGGTTTATTGGGGTGATTAGGTGTTAAGTGCTTAAGAGGTCATGTCTTATGAGGAGTAGGTGTGAATATTGCAAGTAAGCATCAAGATTATTAAGGAGAGAGAAATTCATACTATTAAATATTGAATTATTTCTATTTTACACATTAAACTATTCTTAAATTTGAAAAGACTTTTGGGTGAAAGCACGTATAGGTGGCTTGGAAACTAATGTCTAGGACATTCATTGTTGACACTAAAAGTACACATTTGAAAGTACTTATAATCTTAAAGAGAATCTCAAGAGTTGAATCCAGTAAAAAGATATATCTAGTAATTTAGACCTTCCAAAATAGTTGTTTCTCCTTTTAATGAAATGGAGAAAGAGGTTGGCAGTTACAAGCTCACAATCTCTGCAGTTTGATAGCTTGTAAGCACTCTCTCTCTCTACTTGAAACCTTCCCTCTCTCTCTCTCTCCTGCATTTTGAGATACTACCAGCTCTCTCTGAGAGTTGTCTTGCACACATGCACGCGTGCACACACACACACACTCTCTCTCTCTCTCTCTCTCTCTCTCTCTCTCTCTCTCTCTCTCTCTCTCTCTATTTCTTTCTTTCTATCTCTATGTTCACAAGGTCTTGTAGAAATTGAAGTGCTCTCCTCCTCTTTTGAACTTTTCCTATGAAAGCATTCTTTTTTAGATCACACACACACACACACACACACACACACACACACACACACTCTCTCTCTCTCTCTCTCTCTCTCTCTCTCTCTCTCTCTCTCTCTGTGAATGCAGTAAAATAAGAGGGAATATTGGGCTTCTCAAAAGTAGAAGAACGAGTAGCAATGGTCAAATCTCGAATGGAATGCAACAATGGGATGCTTTTTGCCTTGGAATCAAGAAGGAAAGAAGCCAACAAGATGGAGATTTTCTTCACCATCCATCGCAAGAAAATGATTGAAAAATGACAGAGTAAATCAAGAGATTTGATTTTAGACTTTCTCTCTCCTCTCTCCTCTTGTTGTGTGTTTCCATGGATTAATGTATGAGAATAGGGTGGGCTAAGATGCAAGATTTTGATCATGTGATGATGTTGGAGCGTAAAGGAGCATAGATCAAGGTTGGAAGGATTGTTAGCAATGGCTATTGGGAAGTATCAACGGGTCTCCAATTACGAGATATGTACGTCATAAGGTGCGATTTTATGAGTAAGTTGTAGATTTCATTGTTTTATGATAAATTTTGGTTGGAAATGATTATATTTGGTTGTCAATGCTTTGATTTATCAGCAATCTTAAATAAATTTTTTAAAAAGTCATCCAATAATTTATTTGGAAACACACAAAGCCTGTAACATTGCGGTATAAGAGAAATCATGCGGTTTTGAGATTTTGTCATATGTATAGTGTTCGTAAGGAATAAAATATGATAGAAAAATCATTCTTAGTAAGATCAATCATTTTAAATAATTAAAATAGAAAATATCAATAATTATCCATAAATAAATATTAAAAAATAGAAAAAATAGGTTTTTATATCCAAAAAATAGAGAAAAATAATATTTGTATTTGTAAATATATGGTAGGGCTAAGCTATGAGGTTTAGCCTCTGTTTATCCCTATCTCTATGTTAAAGTGGGTTTTTATTACTTTCATGAAAGAAAAAATACATGGAAAATACGCCCTAAACCTACCACCGAATGCGTAACTTTAAGCGATAGGGAGAAGGGGTTTGTTAAGTGCTTGAAATATGCTAAATTATGATTTTTTTTAAATGTATGGTATATAAGATGCGTGTGGTTTAAAATTGAAAGGGTTTAGTAGCATAAGAATACTTGGTGTTGCTGGTCCTAGGCAATGAAGCAATCTCGGTTAGAAGACATGTATGAAAAGAATTGTTTTTGCAGCTTCACAATGCTGGTTGTTAATGAATAAACTTGTTTGAGCATGGTAGTCATACACAATTGCATTGTGGTTCAGTTCTTTAGAGAAAACTTAGTGAGGGCTATCTATTATCTCGTAGATTGATCAATTAAGAGAGTGGAGCATGTTTCAAATGTATTCTATGTGTTTACGATGCATCTTGGGGCCAATCCTTGAGGTTTAGGAGAACCATAGTGGGGTTGTGGCAATCAGCCGAGGGGTGCTCCCTTTGTGTGTGCTTACATGGTATATTACACCAATATGTATAGGGACTCCCTTTAAGGAGTGTGGGAAGGGTTATCCATTGGATTACGATCCATACAAACACAAAGTTCTATATTATAAGTTAGGGTAGTATACCTCTTAGATGCTCCTTGCTGCAAGGCCTGTGGGGTGATTTGAGGTGTATTAGTAAAGGCTAGTGCCATAGAGCCAGTGTCGGGCCCGTTTTAGGTCCTGATAATGTTTGTATGATTTGACTATGGATTGATTGTTTTAGAAGTGTTTGAGAGAGTTTTGGATAAGGCTGAATAGATTTAAGAAGCTCATGATGTTTTTCAATGGAGATATGATGTGCTAAAAGGTTCTATTAAGTGTCTAATTGGTTCTGTTTTGTTTTGTTTTCCTTCTGTATGAGAGGTTGGAATGATTATTAATGGAGTTTAAGATTTTTTGGAATCTTATTAAATGATTCTTGATGGTTTTGAATGGTTTTAGTTGAGCTAAAAACTTTCTGATGACTTTCTAATAAGCCTCTCTTGAGCTTCGGTAGAGCCTCTGTCTTTGTTCTATTTTTGCTATGTATGCGTTTGTAAGTGTTTTGTGGGATGAATGCGTACCTTAGGGAAAATTTTCAATCTTGGAAAGAGATGAATATAGGTTCAAAATAGCTCAAAGAAGTGAAAGACGTAGCTATTAAACACTCAAGTGAAGATTGAAGTGACAGTGACATTGTTGAGCTGCAAAGGACACTATAGTGGCTTTGATGACCTTTCATAGTAGACATACCTCTTGGGAGGTGTATCCATGACCAAAGAGATATTATGGATGATTAGACTCTGTGTGTGTGTGTGTGTGTGTGTGATAGCCAATTTTTCATGCAAAACAATGTATCTATGAGTGAGAGATTATGAGAGACTATGAAGACTATGAAACTATTAAAGATAAATACTATGTGATGATTTTCATTCAAAGTGGAGCATTCCTTTGTGTTCTCTTGTTCTTTTGATGAAGAATGTGTTGAAGTTTTGTTGTGATAAATCCATGAGAGAATTGTCATATGATACTGTGTGAAGATTTGAGAAGATTGGTGTTGTTTCTCTTCTTGTGGTTGATTCAAATATGAAAAAACATGCTTCTAATAGATTTTCTTGCAATAGATTCCCCGTCTTCTTGGTGTCTCTCTTGAGACTCCATGTTTTTGGTGCACAGCCAGGGAAAAAGTGCCATCAATAAGCACCAACAAAGGTTGAAAATGGAAGAAGTGGCACTATTAAAGAGAAAGAAAAACAATGGAAGATTGGAGAATCCTTATAACTATTGAAGAATTGGAGATATTCATTGCCAAAACCACTTTCTACAAGAAGTGCATCCCTCAATGTCACTATCTTGATGTGAGCTCTATGTGATAGACTGATCCCTCTGTCCTCTGAACCCTAGAGAGTTCGGCCCTAATTTTGGCTCAAAGAGGTTTCTCTCTTAGAGTTACATAGGACGACAATTTGGCAAAGAGGTGGAGTGTTAAAAATGTGGAGAAAAGGGACATATCTCACCAAACTATCCAAACTCTAAATAGTCAATGGACTAATACCCAATAGAAGACCTAAGAACTTGCCTCCAACTTGGTGGAATTGGAAGTTGTGCAATAACACATGCCAAGAAAAGAGAACCCATGGTTCCAAAAGAGAACATTTTCTCTGTCTTCCCAAGGAGAAACAAAACAATACATAATAGAATGGTACAGTACAGAGTCGTCTAGCAATATTATAGAAGGACACAAAGACAGTGATAGAGATTGGACTAGAGATCCAAGAATTGGAGGATGCAGAACTACTCCCATTGGTAGAAGAAGTGTGGATGTTGCCACAACTAGAAGAAAGAGGAAAGATAAAAGTGGGAGTTACCCCATTCCCTAGAGCTAATTGGAGAAGCCCCTAAATCCTATTAAAGATTATGATTTGGTCAAAGACCTAGAAACTTTCAAACCAAACCTAACATTCCGACAGTTGTGCTAATGTTGTCTCCCAGTTGTTGAAAGAAATTCAAAAGCACATTGACAAGAAGAGGAGGCTTAAGGATTGCTCCTACCACTATCCCTAAGTCCAATAAGGCCCCAAAACCTGTGAAAGAAGTGGATGTGGCTAACCCCTTCTTGGATCTTGGTACCCTAGAGATTGTTGGCGTATGGATTGAAGAATGTTTTATAGCGGATGCATTGATTGATGGAGGTTCATCAGTGAACATAATCATGGATGTGACAATGAAGGATCTAGACTTGAAAGGTATACAACCTACACAATGGCTTATCAAATTGGCAGAACAAAGCAAAATTAAGATGTTGGGCATTCTTCCATATGTAAAGACAACCCTTGCAAGAATAGATTATTGGCTGACCTATCTAGTAGTAAAACCAAATTCCTACGGGACCTCATACCCTCTATTGTTGCTGGGAAGATCATGGCTTTTTTAAGTAAGAGCATGGATGGATTGGTTCAAAGAAACCCTAGCCCTAGGTAGAAGACCCAAAAAAGTGGTACTGAAGTTGTATGGTTCGCAAAAAGGATCCATTTCCATTGAAGTCTTAACAGACTCTTCCAATGCAGTAACAAATGGCACATCGGAAAACGAAGAAGTTATCAAACAAAATTTTCCCAACAAAATAGAGGCACAATCCCTAACATTGGGCACTGTAAGCCAACTCCTAAAAGAATAAAAGACCTTATCGATGGGTGAATATCTGCTATCTGAACCAGAATTGACTTTGGAAATCACCTCTAATAGTGAGATAGAGGCATGCCTGTATTTTTCTCCCTATTACATGGCCATTCCAGTCAAGATGAAAGCTCATGTCACTCAAGGGATTATCAATGAAGTTTGGCTTTGTCTGGTGATCGATGATGTCCACTTGTATCGATTGATGAAGAGGTGTACCCAAGGAGATAGCTAGCAAATTTAGACTTTCGATTATAGGTGAAAGATGTCGGTTGCTATAGGAGTCAAATCCACGATGGAGTTGCAGGATACATTACACCAAGGGAGGTAGCTTCGGAACTGCACCTTGGAAGGTCGATTTATGATTCAGCTGATCTGTACTACAGGGTGTTGCCACCTTTTTCATAGTCAGCTTCCCATCCAAGGGTGTTTGCCATCTTTTCTTAGAAACGAGGCCTATTATGATAGGGAATTTCTTCATTTTCTTCTATAATAGTATTTATTATTTCTTTTGCTTCTTTTTTTCTCCTACTCTCGAGAGTGTTTCCACCTTTTCTCGCAAAATAGGTTGGTATGACAGGGACCAAAGTCATTTCTCTCATGATTGATATATATATATATATATATATATATATATTATTTTTTTAAAAAAAAGAGGGAAATGGCAAGAATACCATGTATCAAAACCATCCTCACCACCTTTGTTGGATCAGATGAAAAGGGAGCAAAGGAGGAGTGGGGGGTGCCTATGAGAGACTAGAAAAATGAGACCACCTCATCAAGATATGCAGGAGGGCTATCAGGAGTAATAGGCAAAGCCTTACCGATAGACACCCAAAGGATGAAGGGGCTATCAACGGTGATTGTTAGAATCCCCAAGGAGGGAAATACTTCTTTAGGCTATAGCCTTTGAATCAAGAAGGGATCATCATAGGCGTCGACAACTTGTATTTGAATAGAGCTGTTGGGGTTGACAGCAAGTACCTTGTAGGGGCCCATCTAGCACTATTGTAACTTTCTTGGGAACTTGTCAAATCTTGAGTCATAAGCTAGGACTAAGTCACCTTCCTTAAACTCCTTATGCTTGATAAAGCTGTCGTGATAAGCCTTCCATCGAGTTCGGGTGGCTTCCATACACTGTAGGGCCATTCTACGAGTCTCATCCAAACATTCCAAGTGTAGGAGACGACGCTACTACAGGGACTCATTATTTCCTAGGCGATCTTTGATAGCCACGCACAAAGAGGGTAGCTCTAACTCAACAAGGAAAATGGCTTCTATATAATTCACTAATTGGAAAGGGGTTTGTCCTATAGCAACCTTATGGGGGGTTCTATATGCCCAGAGGTTCTTTGTAAGTCAATAGTCCCAATCACAATGATCTGTAGCAATTGTCCTTGCGAAGATCAAACAAAGGATGCGATTGATAACTTTGACTTGGCCATTGGCTCTAGGGTAGTAGGGCGTGGACTTGCAATGGCGAACCTTGTATAGCACTGTCAATTCTTCTATAATCTTGTTGAGGAAGTGAGTACCTCTGTCGCTTACTAGCTCTAAGGGACTACCAAAACGAGTGATGATGTTCTCATATAGGCTTTCCCATCCATTTACAAGCATCATAGTGTTTGCAATATTCATAGGCATCCTTGTGGATGGTCAACCACTAATATCTTGCGAGCAAAGCATTTCTAGCTATTGCTTCTCCTGCAAAGTGTCCTCCACAGGGCTCGTCATGGTATGCTTTTAGAACTCTCCCAATATCATCTCCTACCACACATCTTTGCAGTACTTCATCCTTGCCTCTCTTGTATAAAGAACCACCTAACAGGGTGTAAGGGGCTAATTCCAACAAAAGCTTCTTCTTCTCATGGCTAGTGCTACTGGAGAATATTGTTGAGTTGCCAAGAGGTTGTCTATGTATACATGCCATGGGATTACAATATTAACTAGAAAAAGGAAAGCATTAGGGAGGTCTAGATCATTTTTCTCCTCTTTGTCGCTTTGAGGGATTTGTGACAGATGATTAGCCCAGGACATGGGAGAGCAACTAGATTTAGTAACCACTTCAAAGTTGAACTCCTAGAATAGAAGGAGCTATCGCATCATTCTTCCCTTCACATCTGCTTTATTCATAAAAAAGGACAAGGTCTCATGGTCCACATAGAATTTAAAGAGTGTTGATAGTAGGTAGTGTCAGAATTTCTCCAAGGCAAACACCATTGCAAGGCATTCGAGCTTCGTCTCACTGTGTAGTTTCTTTCTCAATCAATTACTTTTTGGCTTGCATAATAGATAGGTTGATCTAACTTCAAGAAGCCTTTTTGATATAATACTTTGCCTAACCCTTCTACAGATGTATTAGTGTACACATGGAATTCCTTCATCCAATCACGAGGTTGCATGATAGGTGCTTCAATCAAATATTGCTTCAGGGTATTGAATGCTTCATCACAATCAGCAATCCATGTAAACTTTGCATCTTTTATCAAGAGCTTATGCAAGGGGGCTGCCTTTGTTGCAAAGTGTACAATAAAACTTCTATAATAGCCCACATGGTTAAGGAATCCCCTCAATTATTTGAGGTTAGTTGGTGCTATTAGAATTGCAATCTTCTTGATCTTGGAAGGATTTGTTGCTATCCCTTGTGCAAAAACAATATGGCCCAAAAAAAATCCTAAAGAGACTCCAAAGATGTATTTACAGGGTTAAGAGAGATCGTGTACTCTTGGCATTTGTCAAAACACTGCTCTAGGTATCCCTACTACTCACAAATTAGGCTATAGATATACAAGTCATCTAGGTATACCTCAATGAAATCATGTAGATGATTTTGGAATGCAACCATCATCACTCATTAAAAGGTTGCTGGAGCTTTATAGAGCCCTAACGACATTACTCTGTAGGCATAGGTTTCCCATTCTATTGTGAAGGTTGTTTTGGATCAATCTTCTTCTGTAATCTAGGCTTGCTTATATCCGTTGAATTCGTCCAAGAGGGAATAGAGTTTATGTCCAGCCACTGTGTCTAATAGTTGGTCTATAAAAGGGATAGGAAAATGATCTTTCTTTGTCTTGGAATTCAAATTTCAAAAGTCCACACATATTCGAAGCTTTCCATTCTTCTTGGGTACTACCATGATGGGAGAAACCCATTCACTATTGGCCACTAGATATATAAACTCAGCTTCAAGGAGCTTCAACAATTTAGCTTTCACGAGGGATGAGTAAATTGGATTCATGCGCCTATGTCTTTTCCTAACAACAGGCTTGGCATCAGGCTCTAGGTCGATGTGATGCTGACACACCGTGGGATCAATCCCATTCAGATCTTTGTGTGACCATGTAAACACATCCAAGTCCTCCTTCAAAAGTTAATATAGGATTGACAACTCCTATTTTTGAAGATTGGTTCCCACCTTCAATTGACGTTTAGTACCATTAGCATCCATGAAAGTTAATTTCTTTTAGCCTTCCACTTCACGGATGAAGGTCCCACAAACTACGTCTCGGTAGAGACCCGACTCTTTCAAGGGAGTGATCTCCTCTTCTGATGCCCCGCTAGAACCGACTTTCTCTTTTCATGGGATTTCGCTAACCCTTTGGGATGCTGAAATGGTATAAGAGCTATTTGGAGTTTGGTTTGGGAATTATTACCTCTTGGCTCAAGGACTCATCTTCCAAGAATGCCTCCAAGAATGTCACACAACAGGAACCATCCAAGTTCTGCTTGGGCTGTAGGACTACTGATTGTTGGCAAGGTGCATCATCATCATTCTCTCTTAAGAATGATAGATTTGGACAACAAGTGCCACTATTGAAGAAAGGCTTACTCTGCTTGATCCATTTCTTATGGATATTTTGCATATGATGTGACTCATTAGCCAATCCAAAGGGTACCAGAGTCATTTTGTCTAATAGCATGGGATCTTCAACTTCTAGAACCTCTAGGACTTCACACTCGTTTGTACCTCTTCAAGCTAGATGGATCCTTCCAATGTGCTTTTATAATCCTCTTGTGTACTTTCATCATCATTCTCTTTAGACTTTGTCTTTGTCTTTGTGTAGGGGCTTTGTAAGAAAAAAAACAGATTCTCTATTGTATCCTCTACTTCTATCTCTCTCGCTCTACTTTTGTCTTTGTCTCTAACCCTGCTTCTGACAGATGTGAGTATGGGCTACCCTCTGTATTTTTTGTACAAGTGTGAGATGACAAAGGGTGGGGTGAGTGACCAATATTTTCTTTTTACATCCAATAGAGAGGTGAGATGTGTGAATGGAGTGGTGCATGCATGGGCCGGGCCTCTCAATGCACAAAGCATGATCTATTCTTGTTCACGGTACTATAAGACTCTCTGGTCTTTCTTCTCACGCACTGTATATCGGCACAAGGTGGGGTGCACTATTGCACCATCAATTGCATACAAGGCATACAACCTTCGCACATGTGGCAATGAGGATTACATCAATGGGTATGAGGAACTCGATTATCCTCCTATATTCATCAACAAACCATGAGACAAAGGGAGGAATGAGCATAATTTATTTTCCTTTCATCAACTGAAAGGTGCAGATTGAGGGAAGTTACAACAATTGGTGTCAAGTATGTTTCCATTTTCCTATCTACACACGAAATGGGCCTCCGGCATTAGTACACGCATCACTCTATTCGGTGCACTACACCACAAGGCTCCTTGGCCTTTCTTCTTGCACCTATGCCAGATGGATTGGGAAGCACTAATGCACCATCAATTATGCACACTAGCATACTCCTTCTGAACCATCCCTCTTGTTGATTTCTAAATCAGATGTGGAATACGGGTTTCAATCACTCTCCTCAATTGATGTGAGTTATGGGGTGAGCGACTGATTTATCATCCTCCTATGAGTGCTGTTGAGATTGAGTGTCATATACTTCGCCATCAATGGCTTAGCGGAACTTCATCAACAATGCTACCTCCCTAGGTGGTGCTGCATGGTCTTTGCCATATCACAAGCATTGTTGTGGTGAGCCTTAGTACCTCTGTCAAGATTATGGGAGAGAGATGGAAGGAGTCTCACTTGTAGCTTTCTTGCTTGCACAATGGGGGAATACACACAAAGGTGGAGGCTGAAAACAGTTTTTCTCTTCTTAGTTGTGTAAGCCAAAACAACTCTAGTACATAGAAATAGAATCTATATATGGGTCTCAAACCAAACTCAACTAACTAAGGTGGCATACTAACTGAGCCATGAACTAGAGTAGATAAGGATAGCTGTCATCAAGGTATTATTCATGGGCGGTGTACCAACCACATCTGCAACTAACAAGTCGGTGACATAAATGCACAACGGTCACCTTGGCATATCATGAGTGGAGCTCGATATCTCAACACTCCCCCTCGAGCTCAATCCCAATTCCTGCATACCAAGCAGGTCTCTGAACTTGCATAGCTTCTCTGCGCCCAATGCCTTCGTGAATATGTCAGCTACCTGATCCTCTGTGCTGACATAAACTAGATCAATAAGACCTAGTAAAACCCTCTCCCGCATGTAGTGATAATGCACCTCAATGTGCTTTGTTCTAGCATGATATACTGGGTTATTTGCCAAGTGTATACTACTCATGTTGTCACAATAAATGATAACTGGCCCATCTGTAGACTGATGCATATCATAAAGTAGCTTATGCAACCAAGCTACCTCACATGCAGCCATTGCTGCACCCCTGTACTTAGCCTCTGTGCTCGACAAGGCAACTGTAGGTTGTTTCTTGCTACTCCAAGTGACTGCAGCACTCCCAAAAGAGAACACATATCCACTGGTAGATCGTCTATCAGAAATACTACCAGTCCAATTAGCATCAGTGTATCCATGCAACTGTATCTGAACCTCAGTCTCATAAAATAGTCCATACTGCAATGTGGACTTCACATACCTGAATATGTGTCTAGCCGCATCCAAATGTGGTTTCCTTGGAGCCTGCATAAACTGACTTACTAATCCAACAACATAGCTCAAATCTGGCGTGGTAATAGTCATATAAATCAAACTTCCTACTATGTGTCTGTACATAGTAGGGTCTTCGAGAAGCTCACCTGCATATGCGCTCAACTTCACATTTTGCTCCAAAGGAACTGAAATAGGCTTACAGCGTGTCATCCCATATTTGGACAACATGTCCAATCCATACTACCTCTGCAAGAGCCATATCCCACTTGGTGATCTAATCACCTCAATGCCCAAGAAATAATGCAGCTCTCCCAAATCCTTCATCTCAAACTTCTACTTCAATAGCATTTTCACATGAAGGATATCTTCATCACTATCACCTGTGATAATCAAATCATCAACATGAATGACAAGCAACATAATACCTTTCTCTGTTTTTCTCACATAAAGTGAGAAATCTGCCTTGGAAATCTGAAAGCCAATAGTGACAAGATACTGTCCTATCTTGTCAGACCATGCTCTAGGTGCTTGCTTCAAGCCATACAAGGCTTTCTTCAACCTGCAAACAAACTCAGGATGAACAGCGCGCACATAACCTGGTCACTGCTCCATATAGACCTTTTCTTGCAAATCACCATGCAAGAAGGTATTCTTTACATCCATCTGATGTAAAGACCATCCCTTTGATGCAGCCATAGCAATGACTCCTCTTACGGTTGCCATCCTTGCAACCGGACTGAATGTTTCTTTATAATCAATGCCATATGTTTGTGCATACCCCTTGACTACTGATCTTGCCTTGTATCTATTCACAGAACCATCTGCATTGTGCTTCACCTTATACACCCACTTACAACCAATTGCATTCTTATCTTTAGGCAAAGGTACCAATTCCCATGTAGCATTTGCTTCCAAAGCATCCATTTCTTCATCCATGGCTTTCTCCCATTTTTCTTTTCCCATGGCTTGCTCAAAAGAAGTGGGTTCTGGTTCCTGTATCACTTTGACTATATAGGCATAGTGAATGGCTATAAATCCATCATATTTCAGCCTATCTAGAGGATACCTAGCCCTGGTAGAACTGCACAAAGTAGGCTCACTTCCAGGTGCTCTCAAAACATCCCTGGTCTTCCTTACTCCAGGTGTAACAACAGAACGAATACCCAACTCATCATCAATGCTCTGTTCTGAGCCACTGGATTCACCATCCACATAAGAGTGACCTGCATTCACATCAAACATGGGCTGATCTACCTTCTCTTTTCCTTTTCGTGATACCTGCATACCACTATCTACATTGCTTTGAGAAGATTCTCCTGGTCTCAATCTGCCTGTCCACATGGCAAAGAATGTGAACCACTGCTAGAGGGCACTCCAGGTCCACTAATATCTTGTGACTGCTGCTGTGAATTCTGTGCAGCATTACCATTTTGTGCATCTACATTATCAATCACATTTACTGGTTTATACCAGCTACTCATCTCATCAAAAACAACATCTCTGCTCGCTGTAAACTTACGAGTAGAAGGGTTATAGAATCTATACCCTTCTGCAGAGAGTAACCAATAAAGATGCACTTCTCAGCTTTTGGATCCAACTTGGATCTCAACTCATCTGGCACATGAACATAGGCAATGCAACAAAAAATTTTCAAATGAGAAATATCTGGTTTCCTACCAGTATACCTCTCCTCTAGAGTCATGCCATGTATTGCTGCAGTGAGAGTCCTGTTCATTATGTAGACTGCTGTAGCAACTGCTTCAGCCCAATAAAAATCTGGCAGGTCTTTTTCGTTGAGCATGGCACGAGATACCTCTTCAATATGCCTATTTTTCCTTTCTGTAATTCCATTTTGTTGTGGGGTATGACTGCATGAATATTGCTGCTTTATGCCATGCTCCTGCAAGAACCTTGCTAACTCATTTGAGAGGTACTCTCCCCCTCCATCTGACCTTAGGCATTTTATTTGCAGGCCTATTTCTTTTTCAACCATAGCTTTAAGAGTTTTGAAATGCCTAAACACTTCACTTTTCTTTTTCATAAAATACACCCAAACTTTTCTGCTATAATCATCAATAAAAGTGACAAAATAACGACAGCCTCCAATAAATGCAGCTTTAGTAGTCCACACATTAGAGTGGATTAATTCCAATGGTTTCTTACTCTCTTGAACATGTCTAAGAAATGGTTTCCTTGCCTGTTTTCCAAATTGACAGGCGACCTTTATTTTTCATATCCTCAACAAAGCATCCATGAGGATTAAATTTGACCTGCAAGCCCTGCTCAACCATTTGGCCAACAAAAACCAGGTTCTTGGTGATATTTGTTGAGAAATAGACAAATGATGTATGCTCCAAGAGGAGCTGTCCTGAATCCCATATGCACAATGAGGAGAGTGGAACAACTCAAAGCCTATAAAGCATTGTACTTGACTATGAAATGAACACAATATCATGATGCTTGGTACTTTCAGTTAAGTGTCTTGTCATTGTCAGTTCTACACAAGATTGTGTTTATGAGTCCAAGCTAATCTATCTTGGAACCTAATTCACTTGTGTAATAGTTTGTCTCTACTTGTCCATGTCATTATGAACTTGGTTTACATCTTTGATCCACCATAGCTTGTGTCATGTCCTAGATCCACATCATTTAACATGGTATCAAAGCCCAGTTGGGCATGGCACAGCTCACACTCTGAATCTATAGTCTCCCTTCATCTCTGGTGATCTCTAACCAGCCCACATTCAGCTCATATCTTCAGTTTCAACTTCAAATCTCAGTTGGACCTTGTGGTAGCCATAGCCAGCAGCACCCTGTCATCTTGAAGCTCCTGTATCTCACTCCACATAACAAATCTCTCTGATCTTCCTTCTGGAAAGTTGTTCTCTACCTCACAAAGCTTCCCTATATCACATCAATCCATGAGATTTGTCTATCTGGACCTCAGCATTGTCACTATTGTCAGTTGCTGCCACAGCCCCAGTTTGTGGCCTGCAAGACATACCTCACTTTGAGCTCTCATATCTCTCAAATCAGGCAATATTTCAGTGTGCTTTCTTCAGGAGGATTGTTCTTCTACTCAAGGAGCTTCTGCCTATCACATCTAAGCCTGACGTTGGATACCTACAAGCCTGGCATTGCTGAAATTCGATGTTGCTACCATATCTGCGCCTGGTTATGTTTCGCTGATCTGCGCGCGGACTGCAGTACACGATCTTGACGGTTATCATGGGGCTCTTGTAGAGCATGGAGTAAGCTACATTTCCATAAAAAAATTTCCAAAATGATCAACTCTAGCTCTAGATATCTGGAAAAAACCAGGCCTGGGTCAAAACCCTAATCCAGGAAGCCATAGCCATCAAGGTGCAAGCTCATTTTTCCTTCAATTTCTCATTCCTTTCAACTGAGGGCACACACTGCCACTTTTATCTGAGTTTGAACTCAATTCCCAGCAAGATTAACACTTCAAATCAACAAGCAAGAAGAAGATCAAGCACTGACATTCAATACTAAGCTCAAGAATAGTATCTATTGATACTCAACTAGTATCAGTTGACACTAACCTCCTTGTGACTCTTCACAAATCCCCCTTGCTGGTCTTTTCTCAGATTGGAGCTGGTCAACATGGCAGAACTTGAGCAAATAGCAAAATTCAATGGAGAAGGCTTCCATGCTTGGAAGGAAAAGACCATGTATCACCTAATGCGGAAAGACTTGTGGGACCTGTTTGAAGATGATGCAGATAACAAGAAGGAAGATGATGAAGACAGGTTCGTTGAAGAAGAACAGTTCAAATCCAAAGAATGGAAGAAGATGAATAATAAGGCACTAGGCATCATTGCATGGGGACTAAGTGATGACGTGTTACATCATATATCTGGCATTAGAAATGCTAGAACCGCCTGGGAGGAACTTGATAAAATATTTGGTACTCAAGCAAAGAATTCAAAGGTAAAACTTCTCATGCAGTTTTATAAACTGGATATCAAAGACCGTGCTTCTATGACCATACACATTAATAAGTTTAAGAGTTTTAAAACTCAACTTGCATCTCTTAAAAAGAATATTGAGGAAGATGAAGCAATAGCCGTACTGCTTGCAAGTGTAAACAAGGATCCATATGAAAATCTTGTGTCCACTTTGAGTAATGTTCCAAGCCTCACACTTAAAGATATTGAGCACTCACTACTCGATGAAGAAGGCAAAGTAAAAACCAAGAATGCAAAAGACAATGTCTCATCATCTAGGGAAAATCTTTTGTACACCAAAGGAGCTGCTGGACCTAAAGGAAGAGGTCGAGGATTCATCAACAACAATAACAAGGATCGGATTACATGTCACTATTGTGGTAAGACTAGCCATGTAGCCAGTGAATGTTTCCATAAGAAGAGAGCCCAACAATTGCAAAGTGATCATCACCAGAACCAATACATGGAAGAAAGAGAAGAAGAAAAATATGCTTCCACTACCATCAACAACTCTGACAGATTGTTTTGAAGAACTTTCATTGTATCTTTCATATGTTTTTCCCACAGTGGATCTTTCTTTTCCTTAGTGAATTTGATTTGTACGACCCTTGCCAAAATGTAAAGTCTCAAGCTTTAACTTGACTAGGCTGCCTATGAGCTAGTCTTCCGGGCCATGTTATCATGAAGGGGGGGCAAAAGCCAGCAAGTGTAGGGACTCATCATTTGAGGGGGGGTGTTGAGAAATAGACAAATGATGTATGCTCCAAGAGGAGCTGTCCTGAATCCCATATGCACAATGAGGAGAGTGGAACAACTCAAAGCCTATAAAGCATTGTACTTGACTATGAAATGAACACAATATCATGATGCTTGGTACTTTCAGTTAAGTGTCTTGTCATTGTCAGTTCTACACAAGATTGTGTTTATGAGTCCAAGCTAATCTATCTTGGAACCTAATTCACTTGTATAATAGTTTGTCTCTACTTGTCCATGTCATTATGAACTTGGTTTACATCTTTGATCCACCATAGCTTGTGTCATGTCCTAGATCCATATCATTTAACAATATTCAGGACATGAAATACATCCGATAGGTATTTCTTTTTCCCATCCTGCATAAACAAATGAAATTTTCCAATTTGCACAATAGGATGTGCAGTATCATCACCAGTCTCTACAAATCCTGGTTTTTTCCATTTTCCTTACATCCTGCATCCATTCTACATGACCTGTCGTGGTTTGACGCACATGACTCAACATACCACACTTTGTTGCTTTCTTCTGCACTTGTCACAGAATTGTTCATGTGCTGCACCATAAACAAATGCTCATTTCTGTCACCCTATCTACTAGAAGATGCATAATTCCCTTCTTGCAATTTTCCATTCATGATGTCATTCTGCTTTTTATAGCAGTATTTAACCATATGACCCATTTTACCACAGTAGTAGCATTCAACATTGTTGTTTGCATTTTGGCCTATTTGCCATCCACCACGACCTCTTTGGCTCCCCTGCCTCTAGAGTTACCACGTCCTCCTCCACAGGATTGGTTTTCTTGAGTTTGCTGCATATTCTGATTTCTACCATGGCCTCCAAATCGGCCTCCTCTACCTTTGCCTCTACCTCTTCCAGCATTTGAGTAGAAGACAGTTTCCTTTGAAGTTCCTCCTGAAGAAGATGCACCACCATTTCTCTGCTCCTCAGAAATTAGAAGAGCAATCAACTCCTCAAAATCAAGAAATCTTTCATGGACGAAAATGGATGTTCGGAACTATGCATAATCCTTTCCTAGACCATTCAAGGTCAGAAAAACTAAATCATCATCTTCCACTGGCGACCCAATGGAAGCAAGTGCATCTGCAATCTTCTTCACCTTCATGTGGTAGTCATTGATGCTCATACTTTCTCTTTGCACATTGTGCAACTCTTGCTTGAGCTGCATTTTCCTGGCTTGCGTATTTGTGCTATACATTTTTGACAAAGTATCCCATGCCTCCTTTGGCGTGCTTGCATCCTAAATATGCATAATCATAGAGTCTGAAATACTGATAGACAGCCAGTACATAACTTTTCTGGCTCTCTCATGCCATCCTTTAAATGCCTGCATTTGTTGTTGATTGGGAACATCAGAAAGAATTGGTTCTTCTTCATTTCCTACAACAAATTCCCAATATCCTTTTCCCATAAGCAAATTCATCATTCTAAACTTCCATGCTTGGAAGTTGTTCTTGTCAAGCTTTTCAGTGACAATCTGTGAAATAGAATCAGACGCCATTACAGAACACTGCAAAAAATTCTATCACTGTAAAAAACACAGCTTCAGCCTCACAAGGGAAAATCTGCAAAACTGACGAAAGTGGTATTTGACCACACAGTCACTTCCTAGTGATGATTTTGTATCAACAGGAAACAAGGATGATTCTGTACCTCCCAATGTCTCTGCGCACAGGCATACAATGCAATTTCTATGGTAACTTTTCACCGACCTGTAGAACAGTGGTCACACAGCAAAAAACATGGCCTTTTCCTGAGTGCTTGCGGAAAACTTCCGCCTCCAAAACAGGGCCCGAAATGGCCTCAAATCAAAAAAATAGAGCAACCAAGGGCTAAATCCCTCTCCTACAGCATATATTGCCCTCTTGCTACACCGCGAAGGGCATCTCAATCTGAGACAATGCACTCTTGCACTTTCCGATTGTGCTACCTGTAGAGACTTGCTCCCAAAACAGAAAAATGAAAGCAACACTGGTCCTCTTACCAGAACACCACGAACTTGGTTTTCTTTCTTGAGCTCCTTACCACGAACAAGGCTCTGATACCATGTCAAGATTGTGGGAGAGATGGAAGGAGTCTCACTTGTAGCTTTCTCACTTGCACAATGGTGGAATACACACAAAGGTGGAGGCTGAAAACAGTTTTCCTCTACTTAATTGTGCAAGCCAAAAGAACTCTAGTACATAGAAATAGAAGAACCCTATATATGGGTCTCAAACCAAACTCAACTAACTAAGGTGGCATACTAACTGAGCCACGAACTAGAGTAGATAAGGATAGCTGTCATCTAGGTATTATTCATGGGTGGTGTACCAACCGCATCATCTGCAACTAACAAGTCGATGACATAAATGCACAACGGTCACCCTGGCATATCACGAGTGGAGCCCGATATCTCAACACTCCTATGGATGACTTCGACTCCCTAGTGCATGTCAATGATCTCCATCAACTAACTAAATGGGCCAAGAATACTTTCTCCTTTTCCTGGTTTTTGTGTGCGTGTGGGTGATCCATTGTGATCTAAATGGCATCTTCTTCTACACCCCTACTTGCAATTCAGCATGTACCATTACCAATCCATAATTACTCTCTCCTTTTAGATGTTGATTGTATTTGCAAGGCTGATCTTCATCTCTTTGTGGCCTTGAAATTCCCTCTAGTGGATGTGAAAATGTGTTACCCTTTTTTGGAGATTTACAAGAAGCTTTTGGGCATGGTTTATGGTCATTAGTTCTGTTTATTCCCTACTATTGTTAATGAGGCCTTGTTCCTACCTTTTGCAACTTTCTCTATATCTAATGGTAATCATTTATTATCCATTACAGAGATCCTTGCTTTGTTGTAGAAGGAGACCTCTACTCCTTTGGTAGGGAATAAGGTTGTTACCAGTTCAAGAGTATCAGTGGCACATATTTCCTCTCCCTTATGGAAGCAGTTATGCCAATTCCTCCGGAACTGCTTTATATCGAGCAAGCCTAAGTCTAAGTGTTTGTTTCGAGAACTATTCACCGAGTCTGTTAGAATCCTAGAGGGGGTTAAGCTTTATTGGAAAAACTTTTTGTTGACTAAAATGGGTCAGCATTTTCAGTGTGTAACAAAGGGTCAACTCAGTACTATTTCATATGGGATTTTTCTACATAATTTCATTCAATTGGCACTTCTCCCAGGTGGTATTCTTGTGCCTGATCCTGTTTCACTTCCGCAGTAGTTTCCTCCTTCTGTTCCATCTCCTATTATGGAAGTCAATTCAAATTTAGCATATGTACCCCTGTTAGAATCATTCGAAAGAAACACCGCACATAGGATTCTTCTGATCCTCTACTTGTTCCAACCCCTATGGTACAAGTTCTGATACCTGAGGTATCTGGTAGCACCCTTCCCTTGTTCATATCTCTTGTACCAAACTCCTTGCAGCACAACAAGAAGGACAATTGGATCTGTAGATTCCTCCCTCCTTGCAAACAATGATTTTTGGATCTATGCTTTCGCAGCTAGTTTCTGGTGTTTAATCTACTTTAGAGACCTCCATGACCTCTTGTCTTTAAACAATCTATACAAGAGTGTACACCTCATTGCAAGACAAAGTGGACTCTTTAACCATTCAACTTAGCAAGGCTTTGGAGAATTGATCTTCTTAGAAGGTTGCTTTGAGTGATATCCATACACAAAAATGCATGTAGCTATAGCTTTGATGGATTCACAGAAAGCCATGATTAAGGAGTTAGAAACCAAAGTGGCCACTTTAGAAGAAGAGAATATGACCTTAACCAATGAGAAAAATGTAGCTCTTGAGGAAATAATAGAATTAGCTTGTAAGCTTGGTATATGTGAGGGCCAATAGCAGTATTCCTGCAAAACTGTAGATTCGCAGAAGAAGCTTATTAAAGAACTTAACCAAAAAGTTGCTACTCTTTCTGTTCCTCCTCTAGCCCCGGTGATGTCTTCTTTATTGTCTTTTAAGGAAGAGCTAGATCAATTGTTGCAACAAAAATTTAAACTGTGTGATGGGTTCTCTACCAAGGTAGAGTGCCTTCAATAGCATATGAATTGTGTTCAAGGAGTTTTTATCCACTATACTGAATTGGTGTGACCTCCATCATCCTTCTAGATTAAGTATCATCAATAGTGCTTTGCATTGTACATTTCTTCTTAGAATCTCCAAACAATGGGTGGTAGAACATGTGGTCTATAAATTTACTCAAAGAAATGTTTGACATATTTGTTGATGAGCTAATCTCTCTTAAAGCCCAAATATTATCTTTTATGTATCTTTGAGGAGATCTTCATATCCTTGATAAGAAGAACATGAATCTTTATGTAGGAGATGTGATTTTGTAGGTAGTCATTTATGTGCATTCTGCTGAGATGACTTTGGTTGATGGCTTGAAGAATTATCATCAGTAGACATTGTGGTGTAGAGGCTATGCTTGGCATCCTCCCTTGGAGGATGATGTTCTGGATCCTTGCCATCGAAACAGAGTATCTTTCATAAGTTGAATGTCCAACCATTCCGATCCCAAGTGTTGAACCATATTTCTAAAAATTTCTTTTTCACTGAGGATTTCTTTTTAGCTTTTGATTTTTGATGTTCCATCTACCCATATGATCCTTATGATATCCTATCTTATTCCCTAATTTCTTATCGATTACCCTTGTATATTGTCATCCTCACTTCTAATCTAGATAGTATCTCTCTCTTATCTTTTACCCCTACAGTTTTCCCTCAAATTTCAATTTTTACTACTTGCCCATTTATTGTTGATCCTATATCTTCGCCTACTTTCCTATTGAACCTACTCATGTTGTCCCATCTATTCCCTCTATTTTTCTAGTAGAATCCCTTTAGAAAATTTTACTTTCTTTCCCTTCTTTTCCATCATCATTATCTCTTCAAATATCTTCATTTTATGATTTATCTTACCCACCTCTTCACTATTCCTCTTATTTCCTTACCATCTCCATCTAACTATATTAACCTTTTTCCATAATCAATTATGGATAATCCTGGGTATGACAGTGACATCCTCCATTGATGGCAGTGGACATTGAATGATTCTTTGATAGGACTAGTGTTTAATTGACCCATCATTCCCGGGTCCTAGGATAGTTCTGCACAATGTTCTACTTCTTACCTGCAATTTGCTAGAGCACATGCTTGTTCTAAGGATACCTTGGTACACTTGGCATCTCATTTTTGTTGGTATCTTTCTTTAATGCATTAGCAGCCTCATTTGAATACTCAGAAGAGTAGTCTGAAATTGACAATTAATCCTAATGAGGATGTGATTGTTGCTCAGATGGATATCCTGTATTATTTTACACAACTTTTCCTACTAGGTTTATTATCCTATTGGAAAGGATGTGTTGTTTACGGTTTCTCCAAAATGTGCCTCTACATTTTGTGAATGAGAATAAGAGTTTGGAACATCTCTGGTTGAGTATGAAGTTCAAGAAAAAATATATTCATCCTACATAGCTTGTGGATACTCTCTTGATTGTACTAATCTTTTAAATGAAAATCTCTCTTTGCTCTCCATTTTTTGGGAGCATGTGCTATTTAGACTACATTGTCTTGTGTGTCTGTGTGAGTTCTGTGTATGATGTATATGTTGTGTTTTATCCTTGTGTGAAGTTGAAGATGAAGATGGAACTGATCGAGAAGTTGATTGATGGTGGTTTGTGATTCTATCTTATGGATGGATGCTTATTGCCAAAGCAACCTTTTATATTCTTTAAAATCTTGTCATGCTTTTCTGTTTCTAAGTTATGGATAAAGGTGTTTTTCTTTCATCACAATTCTTTATTAGATGCAGGTGTATGAATGGTGTTTTTTGAAGTTACTCTGGAAGATCAAGCTGAGCTATTATTTCAAAATTTTATTATTTTTTCTAAGGTTGCAAGGACACTCCCTGATTAAGTGTGGGGATATATTGAGGGTTGATATGACTATGTTTTTGGTATTTTTTGTTATTTTTTGTTAGATTTTTGCATAATTTAAATAATGATTGATTGTTTTGGAAGTGCTTGAGAGAGTTTTGGATAAGGTTGAATAGATTTGAGAAGCTATGATGCTTTTCAATGAAGATATGATGTAGTGATAGGTTCTGTTGAGCTTCTATTTTGTTCTCTTTTCCTTCTATATGAGAGATTGGAATGATAATTGTTGGAGTTTAAGATTTTTTGGAAGCTTATTGAATGATTTTTGTTTTAGTTGAGCTAAATGCTTTTTGATGACTTTCTATTAAGCCTCTCCTCTTGAGCTTTTATAGAGCCTCTATCTTTGTTCTTTTTTTGCTTTGTATGCCTCTATAAGTGTTTTATGGGATGAATGTGTAGCTTGGGAAAGTTTTCCAATCTTGGAAAGAGATAAATATAAGTTAAAAATATCTCAAAGAAGTGAAAGAAGTTGTTACTAAAGACTGAAGTGAAGACTGAAGTGGTAGTGACATTGTTGAGTTGTGAAAGGACACTATAGTGGCTCTGGTGACCTTTCATAGTAGACATACGTCTTGGGAGGGATATCCATGACCAAAGAGGAATTATGGATGATTATTCTTGATTATTCCAATGTACCATTGAGAGAGAGCATGTGTGAGAGAGAGTATGTGTGAGAGATAGCCAGTTTTTCATGCAAAACAATGTATATATGAGTAAGAGATTATGAGAGAGACTATGAAACTATTGAATATGAATATTATGCGATGATTTCCATTCAAAATGGAGCATTCCTTTGTGTTCTCTTGCACTTTTGATGAAGAATATGAAGAATGTGTTCAAGTTTTGTTGTGACAAATCCATGGGATAATTGTTATATGATGTTGCATGAAGATTTGAGAAGGTTGGTGTTGTTTTTCTTCTTGTGGTTGATTCAAATATGAAAAACATGCTTGTTGATGATACAAGATAAATTTTCTTGTAGTAGATTTCCCATTTTCTTAGTCTCTCTCTTGGGGCTCCATTAGCAAAGCAGAAGTAGAGCTACAAGTTTGCAAGCTTGAACATCAACTAGTAAGACTTGATATTTGTTCTTTAATAGTCATAGACCTAGTGTGTGTGACTTAATGTGTTGTAAATCATGCTACGCCATTTTTATTACAAGGTCAACACAACCATCTAGTATACAAGTAGAGGAGACTATAATAACTTTTTTCAAGACAAAAATTCTAATTCTTCCTATTATGCTACTAGTTCAGTTGGGCATGGCCCACAATAGTGCACCATTTTTTGTGACTTTATGGATCTTGATAATGCGAAGCTTTGTTAGGAGTGTATACATGCTTTGGTGTCTATATCTATATCACCCACTCTCCTTTCTGATTGCTTGTACCTCTTTCTTTCTTTCTTTCATGGTTGTGAAGATCCCCCCCCCCACACACACACACATGACGCAATGGCACTACTAGCACCTTGTGATATGCTTATGAAGGATCATTTTGCAAGTAATATATATTTATATACCTTACATTACACTACTCATTATTGTTTCACTCTTTAAATATTTCTTATCTTTTCCATGTAGATAAAGCAAAAAAAGTACATTTAGAGTTGATTGCATTAGTAATATTTTGAAAATCTATTTTGCATTATTCTCTTTAAGTGTTCAGATAATATAATGTTGAATATTAATTTTTCATTTATGTAGGCCACTTCTCCACATGGTCTTCTTGAAAGATCGACATTGATAGTGCATGCAATGGAGGGAATAAAGATGCATCATGGAAACAAGTTCCCAGTACCATGGAGGGTGGTAAAAGGCCAGAGCAATTGGCATATTCAATGGGAGGTGGAGAGGACACGTTGAAGGATCCCAACTAGATGCTTGAGCAGATAGTGCATAAAGTGAAGCAACATTTACATGAAACTCAAAAGCTAGATAATGAAAAGTGAGATGAGGAAAAGCTAGCTGAAGGAGAAATAGTGGAGTTTTTTTATGACAAAGTGGAAATAATTTCAGAGGTTCACACTAAGATTTTGAGGAACAAGGAGAGGAGGAAAACCACTACACTGTGTGCTACTCCAAAGAAGAAGACTAAGGTTGCCACTCAATCTTTGAAAGGACTAGTGAGATTGCTCACCTCTTCACAAGAATACTAACTTTGAAGTTCTAAACATTAAACCCCCCAAATCTTTGAAAGGACTAGTGAGATTGCTCACCTCTTCACAAGAATACTAACTTTAAAGTTCTAAACATTAAACCCCCCAAATCGAAGTACTAGAAGAGACTTCTATAGCTCCCTTTGAAGCTCTTAGCTTTGCTTACTCCACAACATTTTTATAGGGTATGGCTCCATTGTATCTTCTTTTTGATAAGTAAATTCAAATATAATGGAATGACAACTTCCTATTTTGTACATGTTCATTATTGTGTTGGATGATATACATTTCAACTATAGTTTTTTCCCTCTAGTTTTTGAAGACAAAGGGGAAGGTACGCATAAGTGGACAATCATTGATATTGAAGTACCCGAAATAAATGCAATGGATAACAATAGACCAAAAGGCATATTTTTTACAATGAATTTGCATATCCATAGTAATTTGAGAAATAAGTTTTTAGTATAAGTTGAGAGAAGTGTTTGTGAAGGCTTTGTGCAACCGTATCTTTGTATGTGGTAGAACTAGACTGGATAGTAGAGATCAAAGAACTAGAAGATGAGATAGACAAGTCGGTTGATGACAATCAAATGGATGCCAACATGTAGCTAGATGAAGCAAAGGAAGATCTAAATGTTGATGAGATTGAGGAGATTTTAGCGAATTGCCTAAAATGGAAATATGTGGTTTCAAACTTTTGAAGGATAAAAAACTAATCATAGAGGGCTCCCAATTTCTTTAATTCTTTAGTGGGACAAAAGCAAACACAAAAACTAAAGCATGCTAATTGTAAATTGGGCTATTTTTTGAGCTTGGAGATGAATAATATATCAAATACATGCTTTGTGGAGCGCTTACACAAGGCCTGGGGGGAGATTGTACCCAATTAGTCTTTTGCTTCATGTCGTGCAAGTCTTCTCTCTTGTTTTTTGTGCAAAAGTAGAGTTCTTTTGTACTTGGGGACCTTTCGGCGCTCGCTACGTATGCATACATCATCCAATTTGTGCACCAAGGTGGGGGTCCTATGCTCACAAGGGAGGTAGATGTTTGTTCTATTTTGATTACTGGAGCACTTGAGAGGGCAAAGGGCTGAGTGATAAGTGCCACTATTGTGTAGGATGGATCCTGATATGACTCAGGGAATCTTAGAGGATCTCTGAGCTCGTAAATTCCCTATTGATTGTTGCATATGGAGTGAGATCACATGTAGCCTAACCTTGCAGGATTGGAAGATCCTATCCTAGGTTGGATAGTGTCTTTTTATGGAAAGAATGGTTTATACCACTCTATGGAGTAAACATTTTGATTCCTATTATGAAATAAAGTAGTTGATTATTTAATTTTTTGTTATATGATAATGATTGAGTTTAATGAACCCTTTTTAATAATGGATAATAAAAGAAAGCTACTTTTATGTGTCCAAATACTGTAGTAGTATGATGCGCTAATTAGAAAACTAAAGCAAACCAAATCAAGAAAAGTGGAAGGCTTCAATCTTGGTGATCGAAAGACCTATGCTGGCTGAGTGGACCAAATAACTCAAGTAACTTTCCAACACTAGATAAAGCTCATTAGATTGTGATCACTTCCCAAATGCCAATACGACTAGTTCTAGGTCTAACGTCATTTTAGGGAGCCAGAGTTTAGATTTTACGATATGGATAGGGGATCAAGTTACGCTCTCCCCTATCTCTCACTCTCTTTGAACCATGTGGTATTAACCTTGCTCTTGCCTATGATTTATTACAAAGTGATCTTTCTTAGGTGGGTGCTAGATTGTTTTTGGGTGTGACCTGTCCACACTTCCCCTACGAAGTAGAACTAGGATTCATATGTTCAACTAAGCTTGACTTTTCCTTCAAGGAGATTGGACCATGTTGTGCATGGACACAAATTTTGGTCTACTACTAGAGGAGTCATTCACGCTTGATTAAGAAGGCACCTCACTATCATGGTATTGTATATAGCCTCATGATCTTTGTTGGATAATTCAAATACTCTAACTATGACATGGACCATTATAGGTTCCACACAAAACTTCATTGCCCTAGTGGGAATATATGAAAGCTATTAGCTTGTTATCCCATAGCTCATACAAGTTTGCTTGTGGATATTTATACAATGACCTATCACCATAAAATTCTAGGCCTCTATCTTGTTGCCTTGTGCTCAATTTGATCCTTAGTTGCAAGGTCCTTAGCTACAACATACTTTAGAATGTAAAAGTCTAAAACAACCTCCTCAGTATTCTCTTCAAAAGAAATAGCAAACTTGTCACTAGGTGAGAGACTACCACTTAAGGAATCTTGACCTGCATAGATGGCACTTTGGACCTCATCATCTGAGTCTCCACTTTCCTAGGAATCCCCAATGATAGGCTCCAGTGTGATATAGAGCCACATCTCTACATCATGTTATTTGTCATGTGAGATTGTAGAGGTAGATGACGGTAGAGGGTTATGTTAAAATTTAGTGGTCTATGAGCCCTAAGAGTTGAATTGCACAGTGGTATACAAACACTGAGTGTTAATAAAAAGTGCAAATTTTTGTTTTGAAGTGGTGATGTAACCATATAAAATTGCACATCAATTAATGGGAAGAGGTGGTTGGTAGTAGAATAATGTGACTAAGCAATTAAAAGTGGCATCAACCCACTCCATAGTGAAAAGCAAGGACTTCCTAGTGGTTGCTACCACTTGCAAGTGGTGAGAAACTAATCAATAGGAAGAGGATCACTAGAATAATGTGACTAATCATTTATAAGTGGTGGCAAACCACTTGTAAATGAAAAGCACCCACTTGCAAGTGGTGGATGCAACTCATCAGTGAAAAGCAACCACTTCTAACTAGTTTGCCACCACATGGACATGGTGATCATCACTTGAAAGCATTAATTCACTACATCTAACTCGCAATTTATTCATTGTGGCTTCTTGTCCATGACACAAAAAAATGATACACAAAAAGAAAAAGTGATGACCACAAACAAGGGATCCACTTCTACAAACAATAGGCATAAACGAGTGACGTGCAATCGTGTGAGTTTAGTCAACAAATATCAATAGCAACCACATGAGTTTTGCCATTAGATATTTACAATTGGCTTACTATTGATTCATTATGAAAAAAAAATTGTTAGTGCTAGTAAATCTCTTGGAAGTGGATGGCCACTTTGAAGTGGTAGAGGACCACTTGGAAGGGAGGAGGCAAACTACTAGGGAACAATGGTGCACTACTAATAATGACTGGTAGGATTCTTGTTGTAAGTGATAGGAGACCACTTTTAAATGGTGATGTACTACATGTAAGTGCTAAAGACACTTGCACATTGGGCCTAAAGCTTTTCTAAGTAGTAGCAAAGCACTTGAAATGATGATAGACCTTTTATAAGTAATCTACTTGAAAGTTTTATGTACAACTTTTAAGTGACTGGGGACCACTTGTAAGGTAAGTAGACCACTTGAGAATGGTGGCTCATCACCTAGACGTGTTAGTACACTAGTTACAAGTTCTTTGTGAATACTTGGAAGTTGTAGCACACCACTTCCAAGTGGTAGGGTCCTGATTGCAAGTGGTCATGCACCACTTTCGAGTGATAGGCCACCACTTTCTAGTAGTAAATGGCCACTTGTACATCTTACGTTAGCAATTATAAGCAATAAGGAGATCATTTGGTTTTTAAGGAAATATTTACAAGTTGTATATTTCTTTGCTAGTTGCATTAAACCTTTAATAAGAGATATTGGACCACTTGAAAGTTTTATGTATATTGTTGAGTGGGGTATTGGACGACTTGTAGGGGATGGCACATTACTTATAAATGGTAGTGCCCCGCTTTAAAAAGGGGTAGCATTTTAGTTGCAAGTCATAGAGGGGTCAACTTACAAATAGTAATGCATCACATGTAAGTTGTAAAGACCACTTGCATGGTGTAGCACACCAATGGAAGGGGCATAGCTTTTAATTGGTAGCATACTATAATAAAGCACTTTTAAGTGACTATAAGTCAAGCACAAATCCATGGTTGGTAGTGCACCACTTGTAAGTGGTAGAACATCACTTCTAAGTAGTCACACACCTCTTATTAGTGGTAGTGTACGAGTAGTGTATTAATGTTAGTGTCAGCAACCACATGTAACTTGTAGTGTACTACTTGTATCTAGTTCCAATAAAATGAACAATTGGTTCAAAGACAAAAAATGGTGCTGTATAAAATAAAACATTAGTTCAAAGAAAAAAAATGTTGTAGCACACCATGTGTAACTAGATCTAATAAAATGAAAAACTAGTTCAAAGATCGAAAGGAGTGGTATATAAGCACAAGGATGAAGTACTTTAGAAATATTTAAAGATATTGTAGCAAGATATCATTGTAAATTGTTACATACTAGTATATTAAATTGTAAAATGTAAGTAACATACCATTAGCTTCACCTACCACTACTAATAAGTGATGTTGGTTGTATATAAGTTTTTTTCATAGATTCTAACAAGCTTGGTAGCTTGCGCTATGCTACTTCATCCCTTGCTTCCATCATTCACCAACATCATTACTTCAAAAATAGAGACATATTGAATGAAATTTCTAGAGATTAGTATATAATAAATGTCTTAAAACTTCTTAGCATAGTGATATGTATCAAATAAAGAATTACCTAAAGCTCCTTCAAAGGCACACTAGATGTTTTACATATGAGTACCTAACAAGTCTTTTACTTCCAACATCATTTTTATTAAAGGATGCCCTTGCCTCATCCATCCAGAACTAAAAGACAAAGTCTTTGAAAGTTTGAGTGATATGAGTTCTCTACCCATCTTATCTACAATACTCAAATGTAAGAAACAAATCATCAGCTTCACTTGCACTTGCCAAGTGAAGTTTGGCTATATAGGTTTCTTTTTTGGATTCCCATAAGCTTGATAGCTTGTGGTATGCTGATATCAATGCTTTGCTTCAGAAATTAGAAGAGCAATCAACTCCTCAAAATCAGGAAATCTTTCACGGACGGAAATGGACGTTCGGAACTATGCATAATCCTTTCCTAGACCATTCAAGGTCACTGAGACTAAATCATCATCTTCCACTGGTGACCCAATGGAAGCAAGTGCATCTGCAATCTTCTTCACCTTCATGTGGTAGTCATTGATGCTCATACTTTCTCTTTGCACATTGTGCAACTCTTGCTTGAGCTGCATTTTCCTGGCTTGCGTATTTGTGCTATACATTTTTGACAAAGTATCCCATGCCTCCTTTGGCGTACTTGCATCTTGAATATGCACAATCATAGAGTCTGAAATGCTGATAGACAACCAGTACATAACTTTCCTGGCTCTCTCATGCCATGCTTTAAATGCCTGCATTTGCTGTTGATTGGGAACATCAGGAAGAACTGGTTCTTCTTCATTTCCTGCGACAAATTCCCAATATCCTTTTCCCATAAGGAAATTCGTCATTCTAAACTTCCATGCTTGGAAGTTGTTCTTGTCAAGCTTTTCAGTGACAATATGTGAAAGAGAATCGGATGCCATTACAGAACACTGCAAAAAATTCTGTCACTGCAAAAAACACAGCTTCACCCTCACAAGGGAAAATCTACAAGACTGGCGAAATTGGTATTTGACCACACAATCACTTCCTAGTGACGATTTTGCATCAACAGGCAACATGGATGATTCTGTAACTCCCATATGTCTCTGCGCACAAGCATACGATGCAATTTCCACAGCAACTTTTCACCAACCTGTAGAACATTGGCTGCACAGCATAAAACTGGGCCTTTTCCTGAGTGTGTGTAGAAAACTTCCGCCTCCAAAACAGGCCCCGAAATGGCCTCAAATCAAAAAAACAAGGTCGCCAAGGGCTAAAGCCCTTGCCCGCAGCATATACTGCCCTCTTGCTTCACCGCAAAGGGCATCTCAACCTGTGACAATGCACTCCTACACTTTCCAGCTGTGCTACCTGCAGAGATCTGCTCCCAAAACAGAAAATGAAAGCAACACTGCTCCTCTTACCAGAACACCGCGAGCTTGGCTTGCTTTCTTGAGCTCCTTACCACGAACAAGGCTCTGATACCATGTCAGGATTGTGGGAGAGAAGGAATGAGTCTCACTTATAGCCTTCTTGCTTGCACAATGGGGGAATACACACAGAGGTGGAGGCTGAAAACAGTTTTCCTCTTCTTAGTTGTGTAAGCCAAAAAGAACTCTCATACAAAGAAATAGAAGAACCCTATATATGGGTCTTAAACCAAACTCAACTAACTAAGGTGGCATACTAACTGAGCCACGAACTAGAGTAGATAAGGATAGCTGTCATCTAGCTATTATTCATGGGTGGTGTACCAACCGCGTCTGCAACAACTGACAAGTCGGTGACATAAATACACAACGGTCACCCTGGCGTATCACGAGTGGAGCTCGATATCTCAACACATAGGACTATTTTAGTATCCTGAACTACGCCATTTTTAGTCTACGCACAATGCCACATTCTATAGAGGGTAATGTTGCCATCCAACGTGATAGAAAGGAGCGCCTTCAGCTAAGGAGCAACTTTGGTGAAGCAACCAAGGGCTGATATAGCCTATATGGTGAGATTTGAATGCTCAACTGAAGGTAGGTGTAGTTTGTGGCTATGGCTGCCAAGCAAGGCATTGAGAAGGAGTAGGAACTAGGGTTCCAAACTTGTCCTGAGTTGATCTGAGCTCAAATTGATCTAGGTAAGAGTGAATTGAAGTTTGAATATTAGTGCTATGCCCACCATGAAAGAGAATATGGATCTAGAGCATAGCATTGACTATGGAGGATGGAAGTCGGTAACAAAACTCATAGTGACATAGACAAGAAGAAAAATTGTTACTCAAGTGAATTAGATTCCAAGATGTAGGCTTGGACTCATAAACACAATCTTGAGTTGACCATGATAGAGACTCAAAATGAAGTAAAAAGTACCAATAGCATATATTCAAAAGTGAACCAAGTACATGTCTTCATAGCTTTTCAGCTTCTCCACTCTCCTCACTGTGCATATGGGATTCAGGGTATCTCTTCCTGGAGCATACATCATTTGTTATTTCTCAACATAGATTAACATTGTTGTAGTGATCTTGGTGTTCTCTTTTCATAATTCATTAGGCCAAGAGGGCTAGTTAATCTCTATCTTGATGCAGTGCTTTTAACCTGTGGGTTGTTAGCTAGTATTGTTTTACAGTGTAGTTTATTTGTTCAAGGGAGGTGTTTTGCATGTCAACATGGATTCTTCTTTAATACGAGGTGTCTCTATGACCTTGTCTCTTGTTAGTTATTGTTTATGGTTTTGAGTGGCAAGGGTACGGTTTTATGTATTGTTTTCCATGGATTTGAAGGTGCTCATAGGATGATCTCGAGTGTTATCCTTGTCAATTTAATGTTCAATAGGTGGTTGCCTTTCTTTTGTAAAGTAGGTAACTTAGTTAAGAAGGTTTTGGTTGATTTCTTGTCATGACAAAGTCCCTTAGTATCTAAGGCGCTAGGTTTTGAGTGCAACCTATGGGCTGAAGTTTGTTGCAAGTCCCATAATTAAGAATTAAAAAAAATTGTGCTAGAAGATACTTGTTGCTTTGCGAGGTTTAGTAGGTTCTTGGGTTTGAGTCAAAAGCTTGAAGCTAATGCCTTGATCTCCTTAGGGAAATACAATCAAAGACATGTCCGATGACCATCCCCACTAAGAAAAGGGAAAAAAACAAAGAAGAAAAGTGAAAACTATTTATGATGCTAGATTGAACGAAAATTTCTCAAGGGGTAATGGGCTTAGTGTTTATTTTCTTTGACATTAGTGGGCCCTAAGTAGTAGGGAGTCAACATGGGACTCTTCTAGTGCTTGTGAGCCTTATGTGAGGATGGGTTGTCTCATAGGTGACTATTTGGCTAGGCTAGGATGTCGTTTAGGTCATCTCCTGAGTGTTTAATAGCAATGATAGTTGTTGAGTGTTATTCCCTTGGAGGACCCTCATTTCTTAGTTCTAGTCTTGGCCATTGAATCTGTGATCTGTGGAGCTGAATGTTCTATATTTTTTGTGTTTCTTAGCTATCCTTTCCTTGTCTAGTATGCTTTCATGTTTTATGTTGTGTTGATAGATTTGGTTTGTGGATTTGATGGATAAGGTCACCCTATTTCATGGTCGCAAATGAAAGACAAATTTTAAGGTGTACTTTTTAGGATTTTGAAGCTTTTTTTTGTGTGGATCTATAAGGTATTTTTAGTGGAATTGAAGATTTAAAGCTTCAAAGTGGCAGTTGGTGAAAAAATTTTGAGGCACATAATACAGGTCATTTTAAATCTAGAGGTGACATGCAGTGCTTGCAAACTCAAGTCTACAAACAAGGAAAACACATCCAGCCATCGTTTGGACATTAATTTCATGCACTTGAGGCAGAATTACATGCAAGGTACCTTAATTTGTGGAGAAACATGGAGTGGACTACCAAAGATACCAAAAAAGCCCCAAAATCAAGTGGCATGCCTAATTTGAAGGGGCACTTGTGCTAGGCTTCAAAGGGATGCAATTTTTTAATGTACCTAGTTTTTTTGAAGAGGGGAAGCATGAGAAAAAAGACACACATAAGAAAAAAACGAAACTATGGTACTTGATTTTTTGTTATCCTCCTCTTCATCATCTGGCACTTTTGATCACATATTCGAAGTCTACTCTTTGTCCTCTATGTGATGATACCACTCTTGCACATGAATCGAAGAAATAAGAATGACAATTTTTCAATATTTCTCTCTCCTCCCTTCCCACACACATAATGGCAATTTCTATGATAGGAAGGGAATTTGGTAGTACAAGAGATGGAGAGGTGAGAGTGGTATGAGAAATAATGTTCTTGGTACATTGCTAGAGTCTATGGAGGATTTCCAAATAAAAAACTACTCTAGTGGTGGATAAAGAAAAGCTTGAACTTAATCTTCAGCACTTCATATTTGTTGTTTGGTATTTTTATTTATTATGAAACACATAGCCAAAAAATAATAAAAATCAATAAAATAGCAAAAATTACCAATAATTAGTATCATACTAGAATGATCTA
The DNA here is from genome assembly GCF_053477565.2 of Lygodium microphyllum. Taxonomy (NCBI): domain Eukaryota; kingdom Viridiplantae; phylum Streptophyta; class Polypodiopsida; order Schizaeales; family Lygodiaceae; genus Lygodium; species Lygodium microphyllum. Next base: position 1,436,745 of record NW_028229519.1, read on the forward strand.
AGAAATCAAAAATATAAAAACATCTTACATTCATTCTCAAAATATAAAAAAACAAGGATTTTTATATGTGCAAATATGGCAGTTTGGTAGTATGGGGTTGGTCCCTGTACCTAGCATTGGTAGTGTTCATTGTATTCTAAGTGTGGCAAGTGGTTACAATTTTGATAAATATTGTTGAAATGGATCAAATTCTAATGCATATCATGTATAGGTCATGTATTATTTATTTACTCAAGGGTAGCATGAGTTGGGATACTCCATACCCTTGAGTTTCTGTAGTAACCCTGCATATCATTAGAGCATATTCATGAGAAAACATGGAATTATTGTTTGCTACATACACACATTGGTTTCTACATTAATAATGCTTGTGCACCTTTCATTTGCTTTGTGCATGCAAGCATTATTTTACACACATAGAACTTGATTTACATTGATTGAGTGTGTGAGAAAACTCAACTTGTCTTGATACAATGTTTATAAAAGGGGATCTAAGTGAGGCTAAGTGGAGTAAGTGTTACGATATGTGCAAAATGACGATGACCAATAGGTCAAATCCTTAACCAAGTAGTAGTCTGCTTGTGATTAGAGGCCATGGCAATCATTTGAGGAGGAGCTTGTGTTATGTTTATGTGATGTACTAGACACCTTATGTTAGGCACTCCTGCTTGGAGTTTGGGGTAGGCAATTAGTTGATTGGACTACAATGCAATATGTTTGTGTTTAGAGAAAGTTCTTCTAGCTATGGCCAATCACTCATGGCTGTAGGGTTGTGGGGGTTGGTTGTGTAAGGTTCGATAGTGAGCTTAGAGTGTGAGAGAGCCACTTTCTTCCATTTTAGGTGGCAATGACTAATATTAAAAAATATAATGAATGCAAAGGAGACTTTTGACAAGTCAATGCTCTTAAGCCTACCATCAAGCATTAAATAAATATCTATTTTCCAAACACTATACATGCAAAACTAGTTGCCACTAATCTATCCATCTCTTGGAGTTGTAAGTTGATTGGTAAGGAGAATTGGAAGATATATCTCATGTGAGAGAAGCAAAAGCTAAAGAAGAATTTGAGTGCAAGGTGGAATGCATTTCAAGACTATGGAGTGATAGGTAAGCATTACCTTCCAGAGGCTTGCATCCCAACTTCAATAGTTTCCTTTGTTATTTGTGCTCTTGTTCAAGAGACTAAAAGTCATCCTTAGAAGTTATATTGCATGTGAAATGAATGCTAATGGCATGGCATGATAATCTCCAAAGGATTTACAGCCTTGGATCATTCGAGCGAAGATATCAATGTGTTCATGAAAGCCCACCAACCCGATAAACCTTGAAAGTTCACAAAAAAAAAACCTTGAAATTATTTTGTGAATATTGAGAATATATAAAGGAAAATATCATGCTTAGCACAAGTGCTTATATTCTCTAACCACATCATGCATGGGTTAAAACGTTTGGCTTTAGCTTCAGCTCCCTTCTTTCCATTATCTTTCTTATGACATTATCTTTCTTATGATATCTTCATCCTCACAAAAAACAAAGTGCTTGAGGTTTTTACCATCCTTGGGATTAAGGCAAAACACTTGGATGAATCACAACCACACCTACCTCCTTCATAAGACACTTTCAAAACTCCACACCTATCTCAAAGCGAAAGGTCAGCCATGACAAAGTAGGTGCCTTGTGGCTCATAGACTTTGAATCCAACCTCAATAAGACCCTTAATTAAGACGCCTTTCTTGACTATATAATCTCAACTAAGGTCCTATTATTGAGGGTGGAAAACATTGCCTATTAAAAAGGAGCAATAGCATGTGTTTGTCTATATTTGGCCAATAATCTAATAGAGATACAAGCCACTACACAAAGCTAAAATGTTTGGCTAGGAATTTGAAAGATGGTAGTAGTGTATGTAGTCGAAAGAGAGATGAGCATTCAAAAAGGCCAAATCTTATGGCTCATGTTATTGCAAAGAATGAAATGAGCATATAGCCTTACAAAGAAGCTTGAGAACCTATGAGCATTCAAGGTCCTTGAGTTCACCTACTGTAGTATTAAGCACCCATAACTACTCAATGGCTTTTTCCTCGCTCAAACAAAACATCAAAGTTGCTACTATGCAAGCCAACCATTCATAGCATATCACACTGGACAAAATAGAAATTAGGGCAGTGATGATAGGAAATTTTCCAAGAGGAAGGATATGGCCTCTAGTATAGAAGTTGATGGCCCCCTATTGCCATGGATTATGACTCAAACAAAGGGGGCATGCAATGAAACTGCATTGTATCTAAAACATGCCCCTTCCTTCAATGCATAGTGTGTGTGTGTGGGTGTGTGTGTGGAGAGAGAGAGAGAGAGAGAGAGAGAGAGAGAGAGAGAGAGAGAGAGAGAGAGAGAGAGAGAGAGAGAGAGAGAGAGAGAGAGAGAGAGAGAGAGAGAGAGAGAGAGAGAGAGAGAGAGAGAGAGAGATTGACATTTTGTAAGTGGCAAATATCATTAGTAAAGATACATTCTTTTATGAGAGATATAAAAGAAAAAAGAAGGCTTGGAAGTACTTTATGATTGCATGTAGGGTTGGTTTTTGATTCAATGGTTTTTCCAATTATAATGAAGTATACAATAGACTAACATTGCTTTTGCACTTCATAGCCATAGGCCGCTTTTTGGAAAGTTGTTATGACGTAGCATTGTGGAAGGAGAAAACTCTCCGTTTTTTGCATTACTTGCTAGCCATGTAGATCATCGACTTCTTTGCTTGTACTCTCTCTCTCTCTCTCTCCAATTTCTTATTCTCCCTCCCTCTCCCCCCTCCCCTTTCAGTTTTTCATGTTCTCTCTCTCTCTCTCTCTCTCTCTCTCTCTCTCTCTCTCTCTCTCTCTCTCTCTCTCTCTCTCTCTCTCTCTCTCTCTCTCTCTCTCTCTCTCTCTCTCTCTCTCTCTCTCTCTCTCTCTCTCTCTCTCTCTCTCTCTCTCAACTTGCCTCACAACTATTACTTGCATGAAAATCTAACCTTGTAATACATGTTAGATGTCAATGAAAAAGAAGACTCTTTGTAATATAGCTAATCAAAGTGAAACTCTCCCTTTCTCATAGAATGAATTGAAAGACTTTGATCTATGTGCATAACATAGACAATGTAAAATAAATACCATTAGATTACAATGGAATGATACAAAATTAAGAAAGATAATTAGACTTCACGTTCATTAGAGAACAAAAATACTTGGCCTGACCTTCTTGGACCATTCTATAGGTGCTATGTGATCATTAGACCGAATTATTCTTATTAGAAAAATCAAATACATGGCTTGACATTCTTGGACCAGTTTGTACGTGCTATGTGACCTTCATATATGGTTATGAAGCAAAAAATTTCATTGAACTCCAAGTGCTCAATGAATCTAGCTAGAGTCCTTCTTATAATATCCTCCTTAGTTACAACGAGTAAATTTTATTTACTTTTGATGCTCACAATTTGGATAATGGCCCTAACTTGGAATAGGCATATGCAAAAGTTGAGAAAACACTTAAGAAAGAAAAATAACCACAATTAAAAAATAAATTTCCAAGGACATCATAAAGAAGAATTTGAAAATATATGATGCAAGTGATTGTAAGGGGATATCAACAAATACATCTTCTTAGGAAAGCAATTCATATCATTGCACTTTTTGGAGCCTATACATGATATTTGTGGTGATATTCATAACCTCTTCACTTTCTTTTGGCATTAGTTTTACAGCAAATGATTATTTTATCCTTCAAAGTGTAACATATGATTGATTACCATGAGTAAACATTGGTCTCCCTATTGGCAACATACTTCTCATCATGCATTTCATGTTTGCTATCAAACTATACTTCATTATGTGCCGTATGATTAGTGGCATTTGAATGTAAAAACTAATCATCATCATTAGGTGGATGAGTCATGCTGCCTAGTATATGTTCCATATTGAACAAATGTCCTTTAGGTGATCCAACTCTAGAGACATAACTTACACCTCCATAATTGCCTCCATATTGTCCATACTAAGTCTTGCCTGTTCCTCTAGCCATAGCATTCTACTTTTGATAGCAATCCTTCTCATAATGACCAAATTATACACAATAGTAACATGCACCATCTCTATGTAGATGGGACCATCCTTCTCCCTTTAGGGAAAGCTCTTCCTACCCCTAAGCTTTAAATCTCAACATCCATAAGAACCACATCCATGAGTAAAAGCATCTCCTCAACCATAAAAAGATCCTCTACCTCTTAAAGGACTACCACGTCCTCTCTAATGATAGAACACACTAATGCCACTAATATTTTTGCCACTATTAGATACATCAAGCAAGCTTGATCTCTTTCACAAGCAAGAGAGTAATCAGCTCCTAAAATTTAGGTATAGATCCACTTCTCCTTGAAATAGATGTATCCAAGGACTTCTATGCATGCCCAAATCTATTAGAGTGATGGAAACTAAGTCACAATCCTTGATTGGTGCTTTAATCGAAGCCGAAGCTAGATATTTTGCACTCTACTTAATCTCTACAACATAATCACTGATACTTTGATTCCCATGCCATGCACCATGTAGCCTTTACCTCAATTGTATCTTCCTTGCCTCCCTACAAATATCACATGTCTTTTCTATTATCTCCCATGCATCCTTACAAGTACTTGCTTTCTTTATGTGTAGAATCAAAATCTCCAAAATACATATAGATATCCAATGTAGCATCTTCTCGTTTTTGCTTGTCCAATCCTTATAGGCCTTTTTCTATTCTTGTATTGGCTCATCATGGAGCTCAAGAATTCATTGTCATCTATTATGAGGCTCATCATGGAGCTCAAGAATTTATCATCATCTATTATGAGGTCCCAAAGGCCTCTTCTCATGAATTCTTGAGCTCATCATGGAGCTCAAGAACTCATCGTCATCTATTATGAGGTCCCAAAGGCCTCTTCTCATGAAAAAGTTTTTCATATAGTAATATTAAATACTATAGTTATCCTTTATCTGCATGATTCGAGAAGTTTTCAATATTATGACAACCAAAAATTAGCAATCCAGAAGCATCCAAGATCACCCAACAATATCCAAGAATAAACCTCAATTTGGGTGGAGGTGGCTCAATTACGAGAGCTCCAATGTATTAAGATAGCAAATAAATAGACATAAAAATGATGTCCAAAGTTTTAATTGTTGTGTTAGCTCAAATGCTATCAAAAACGTCCAAATAATATGCCCATGTTATATACATATGTTGTGTCCATCAAGAACCATGCATACGAAGCTCAAACGGTACTAATATAACCCAAGAAGCTTCAATTTATGATTCTAAAATGCATAAATATTCTAATTTTATTTCTATATTTTTTGTCCAAAAAATGAACCTCAAGCATCAACACATGGAAAATTTTTCTAATATTTTTTTGCCTCTGAAATGGCACTTGAAAGTTGCTTAGAAACTGTTGTTTGCCCCTTCAAAATAGCTAGTTCAACCTTCTACAGTGTAAAAAGGCAGGTTTGTAAACCAATTCATGTTTAACTAGCTCAAGCTAAGCTCAATGTGAAATCAATTTCTAGAATGTCCAATTCAACAATTTCCAATGTGAATACATGTCTTGAAGCTACTTAGCTTGATGCAAGTGTGAACATAAGACAACATTAAGGCTAAATGAGCCTTTGAAAAAGCTTATAACTTTAAAAAAAAAGGAAAATGTGAATAGGGTGGTAGTTATTGTTGTCACCATCTAATTGAATAACCTCACAACTTGTTCTCAGTGGGGTTGAATCCCACAACAATGCCCTTTTGCAACAACTTGAGTGATTTAGAGCATCACAAGCTTTAAAATAAGATATTCCCTCTCTTCAAGCTTCTACCTCTACATTTCAAGCCCCCTACTTCTTTTAATAAGCAAACCCTATGCTTCAACAAGGTGCTCCTATGCTTTGGGCCTCAAGTAGGCCCACGGTTTAAGCTAGCCCTAAGCTTAAGCTCCCTTCTTGCTTTTGGGACAAATGCATGTACCTATTTTCATTCAAAAGCAAATGGAAACCTTGTTGTAATACCATCGTTTCTACCCTTGAATGGCTTCCAAAATGCATCCAATGTGGGCAATAGAGCCTACAAATTGAGCTTCAATAGTTCTCTAAATTGATGTGCTTCTTTTACTTTATTTCGGCATTATTAGTGAGTTATTAGTGAAGGATTAGTAGCCTTTTTAGTAGCAAATAGTAAGTAATGGATTTCATGTAGACCTTGACTCAATGCACTCCTTAAGTTGATTCTTCACTCCTGCTTTGATACCAATTGAAAAGAATCAAGGTAGGTGCTAAAGGGAGGCAAGCAACAGAGTTAGGGCTCAATCCTTCTTCTTCTTCTTCTTCTTCTTCTTCTTCTTCTTCTTCTTCTTCTTTCTTCATTCTTTTCTTTCTTCCACTCTCCATACACACAATGAGTATATCTAAAGTGGATAAATACTCCTTTTGACCTTTAAGTCACTGATATTTCTCAAAAATAGGCAATACAATTTAATTGTTGTTATTGTCAAGAGCATTTAGAAAGAAAGGTTGGACGCATATGGACACTTATTGTGAATGGAAGAAAAAGGGGAGAAAATGTATGAAACATATTTTGGATTTACAAAATGCAGCAAGCACCTCACATTTTTCAAGACCCCTCTTTTAAAAAAGGGAATAGGCAAGGAGATTGTGGGAGGAGGAGAGTAAAGCTTACGTGCACATAACTATGGTCTTGAGAGAGTGTCTTTAGAATTCCAAATCAATGGCTTCCGAGTCAGTAGTACCCCAATCCGGATGGATGGTCTAGGCACAATTGACGAATGCATCTAACCAATATGTTAATTCTCACAACCATGTTGACCATTTAATCAATATGTTAAACCTCACAACCATGTTGACCATTTAACCATTATGTTAATCCTCACAAACCATGTTGACCATTTAACCATTATGTTAAACCTCACAAACACGTTATCCAACGTGTTAATCCTCACCAAGACACGTTGACCAGTACACATATGTATCAATAGAAGATGAGATAGTAAGCAGGTGGGAGAATAGATGAGGTGCATAGATGGCGTACAAATCTTTCACAAAAGAAGGCTAAGAATATAGACGTCGGAAGACTATTGTCAGTCAACAGTAGCACTCATCCGCCGGAGAGCTTCATCCAGGAACTCTTAACAAATCTTGTGATATTATCATGCGCGACCTCGGGTCTGGGTCTTCTCGAGTCCTCATGGATGGGGGACTACCTGCAGTTGATGATCCATGATGCCTAATTACTTTTGATAAGTTGTACCTTCCGGCTCACTTAAGCATCACCATTCAAAGTTTGCACTTCCAAAAGAGTTGTTTGCCCACCCCCTACATTAGAAGGGGTTGCCTCTCTAAGTTGCCACCTATAAGAGAGTCAAGGTGCTCTTCCTCCATGAAGCCCACATGGTGATTTCTTGCACTCGAGCCAAGCACACACACCCCCTTGGTGTCCTAAAAAATTATCTCCATGATTGATAGACTTGGGCATATCTAATGTCATTTAAAATTGACAATCTTTCACGCCCTATACCCTATTTTGCACCCACACGAGCCACGCAAACACAAACATCTCACTTTGACCCTTGATTTGGTGAGCCTCTAAGAATCATCCCCAATGCTCTCCCCATCCTTCCTTGCACACTAGCCCTTATGCACTCCACCTTACCTTGCACATAGACTAGGCACATGCACCAAGCCCATCCTTGTACTTAGCATGAGACATACCATGATTCCAACTCCAAACTCTAGTGCACACTTGCGCTAGCCACATTCTTGAACACTAGCCATTGTGCACTAGTGCACTATAGTGTAATCCCATTGCACAACGCACTCAAGTGTAGTGTATCGGTGCACTTTCTACACTAGTACCCTAGTACACTATATGCTATTGCACTCCTATGTATTGCACAAAATTGACACTACACATACATCCTTGCACTTAGAGCATACCATTGCATTTTAGGTCACAATAATGCCCCCACTAATGCACATGTGCACTCACCCTCCATAACCCTAGTGCACTACTCTAGCACACATGCTCTATGCACTAGCCCCATCCTAGCTCAATGACGCTAGTGTACTACACCAATGTATTGTGCCCCCCCCTCAATCTACCCTAGTATACATGAATGCACTAGCACTTTCCTAGTGCACACTACGATACACTCACCTGATCCACATGCGCAATGCAATAGTCCCTCGCACTCTACTGCACAAGCACATTGCATACACATATAGTGCACTAGAACCATCCATTGCACCAACCCAACTAATGCACTCACCTTACATCTTGAATGGCACACATCAACCTTAGGACATACAGTATGTGCACTACACTAGTGTACTAGGGTATCATTCACACAATTCCACATGTCTGCAGTATACTAGTGCATTGCGCCCTAGTGCACATGTGCACTAATGCATCCCACCTTGAATCCTCTCAGTACAGTTATCCTTGCCTACCCCACACACACACATCATTGCACATAGGGCATCATTTCATCCAAGTGCACTATACACCATCTAGTTGCACATGTGCACTAGTATACTTACCTTGCACCATCCTAGCACACATGTCCTACATGTGCACTAGTCCACCTACACCATGGTGCATTGTGGATACATCCACAGCAATGCACCTTGCATATCCCCTACATCCCATGATTCACTTGTGCACATGACCATTCCACAAAATGATAATGATATGTTACTTGGAGATTGACTTCCCATGCAAGGGACATATCACACAAGAAGGGACATGTTGAAGGTATTCTTCATATTTGTCCAATATATTTGGTTGGGTTTGAGACTTGAGTACAACTAGAAATGGAAGTACTTTTAGAAGTGGGAAAAAAAGTGGTAAGAAACAAGGAAGCTTTGATCCTCCTCAAGAGGACTTTCTCAAAATTGAAGAGTTGTGCTTGGTGATAAATGAGGTAAACGAGGGAATATCCCTTGGTCTAGATGGAATTCCAGTAGAGGTCTTTCATTTTTTATGGGAGGTATGCTGTGATGACATTTGTAGTTTATTAAATAAAATTGGAGTCCACGGTTCCTTTCCTAAAGAAATCAAACAAGGTTTGATTAAGTTAATTCCTAAGTCTTTGGATAGGGGGAAACTTTTTCAACGGATGCCACTAATAGTGCTAAATGTGATATACAAAAATATAGCCAAGGCAATGGCTTATAGTATTAAATTCATGACGGGAGGGATTATTCATCCAACATAGCATGGTTTCATACATGGGAGAAATATTCATGATGTTATGCTCAATTTGATATTCTCAATGGATCATGCTTTGAACTTAGGGTCAAATTTTGTCTTGATAAACATAAACTTTGACAAAGCCTCAATAGAACTAGTTGGCAATTCATCACAATGAGCAAGGTTGGATTTTGGCAAAGGCTACATAAGACGAATGACCTAGACTCTACTATTCAATGCAATGGTCTATATTAATGATGCTCTTTGTAGGCGCTTCACCATGGGAAGGTTAGTAATGCAAGGATGCTCCCTTGCCCCCTTTCTTTTTGCCCTAGTTATAGACTCACTATTAAGGAACATCGATAGGAAGTTGTAACACAACACAATCAGATATCTAACCACTTGATTTGGGGGTTGTGTTCATAGGATAATTATTTTCAGATGATGACTCTGATTTGATCAAACTTGAGAAAGATGTGAGAGAGGTGGAAGCAACAAATGGAGGAGCATTTTCTAGGCTTTTCCAAAATAGTGATGGAGGATTAGGCCTATCTAACCTCAAGCAAAAGTTGTAGATATTGTTTTTTTTCCTATCTCAAATGGATTAATAACATGTGGCTATGGAAAACCTTTACAATTTATTATTTAAAGGTTTGCTTGGGTGGATCTAAAACCAAGAAGAAATCCTTAAGCCTATGTGGCACAAGGAGGAGAAGTTTGATATTCAAAAAATGAAGAGGGGTTTTTTGAAGGGTGATATAATAATGAAAAGGGGAAAGGTAAGACTTTGAAAAGTTGTGCATGGCTTTGTCTCTCTCTTTCTATAGAGAGCAAGAGAAGGGTTGGGTAGACAAGAAATAAAGAGGAGTTTTCTTTTGAAGGGTGAAATGATGATGAAAAGGGAAAATTTGAGCTAGTAAAAACTTATTCATGGTGCTCTCTTTGTTCGCCCTTGGAGTTGTTTTTTTTGAAAAAATTAAGATATGACATGAAACTTTATTGTTTATTATTTAAAGGCTTTGCTTAGGTGACTTATTCCCCAACTAAGGAAAAAATCCTCGAGTTTGTTTGACACAAGGAGGAGAGGTTTGGTATTCAAGAAATAAGGAGGGGTTTTTCTAAAGAGTGATATGATAATGAAAAGGGGAAAGGTGAGTCTTTGAAATGTTTTGTATGGCTCTCTCTCTCTCTCTCTCTCTCTCTCTCTCTCTCTCTCTCTCTCTCTCTCTCTAGAGAGCAAGAGAAATGTTGGTATAAAAGAAAGAAAAAGGTTTTCTTTTCAAGGGTGATATGATGATGAAAAGAGGAAATGTGAGCATTTGAAAAGTTATTAGTAGCTCTCTCTAAAAAATGGATTTATTTTCTAGTTGAAGATGTGAGATGAAACAATACTTTATTGGTTGAACATATGCATGCAATATGTGCATACCTTAAAAACAACCACAGATGTACATGCGCTATAAAAAGAGAGATAAATTTTCTCGATAAAATGATGTTTTAATGGTTGAACATGTGCATGTAATGTCATATTCTAAAAACGCTCACATATCTACATATACTATACAAACACACACATATGGCATATATATACACATACACATATGATAGATATATACATATACACATGCACACATGCACACATATGTGCAAACACATATACTCATGTATGCACTATGCACAAATGCCCATACATATGTAGATATATGAGCCAAGGAAAGTATAGGGAGAGAGAGGAGGGAGGAGACTGGAAAAATCTCTGTGTGTGTGTGTGTGTGTGTGTGTGCGTGTGCGTGTGCGTGTGCGTGTGCGTGTGCATGTGCGTGTGCGTGTGCGTGTGCGTGCGTGCGTGCGTGCGTGCGTGCGTGCGTGCGTGTGTGTGTGAGGGGGGAGTTTGGAAAAAGTGATGAGAATGAGGGAAGAGAGGAAATTAAGGAAAGAAGATAGAGTGGATGCAAACGAGATTGTCTATCTATTGATTGAGAAAGAGAGAGAGAGAGAGAGAGAGAGAGAGAGCTAGCTATTTCTGTGAGTGTGTGTTAGGTTTCCTCACTCGAATCAACTCCATGGCTACATTTCAGAATAGCTACATCTGTGTGTGTGTGTGCGTGTGCGTGTGCGTGTGCGTGTGCGTGTGCGTGTGCGTGTGCGTGTGTGTGCGTGTGCATGTGCGTGTGCATGTGTGTGCGTGTGTGTTTGTGGGGTCATCACTTAGAGATGTTCTAAGGCATGGATAGAAGAGAGGCTCTAAACACGTCTATATGCATGTCTTTTTCTAATGTACGCAATGGCCAAAGTTGTTCTCACTTCTATTGTTGCTACTATTGATGACCTCCACAATATTGAGAAGCCTAAAGTCAAAAAGGGCATTAACATCCTAATGTTTGTCTTGGTCAATTCACATACATATATCATTTGTGAGACAAATCCTATAAGCAAACCTTCCTTGGCCCCAAATTCTCAAAATAGATTCATCAAACTCCATAGTGCATCTAAATATTCTTGAAAACACATCTCTCTTCACATCCTACCAAAATAACACATGAAACTACATTACCATTATGCTAATAGTCTGGAGGCCAAGTGCAAACCAAAGATGTTGAGGACTTCGTTGAAAGTAAGCAATCTATTAAATCCTAGTCAATCCATGAAGATCGAGTGCAAAATGCAATGAAGTTTCCTCAAAGAGAGAAGTTCTCCTACCAATCAATGGTGAGTCTTTGCTTGAGATAAAAGTTTGAGTAGGGAAGAGAACAATTAAGCATTTGGACATGTTGGTGTGAGAACATCCTTCAGCTGTGGCCTCCATGTGCTATCACTACAAGATAGAGAGAGAGCTATGTCTATGCCTGTGGAGCTTAGCTACTTTCTTTCTCTATAATTTTATTCTTTTTCTCCATATGTTGTAGCTGAACTATATTGTAGATTTTATTTTTTAATGCACTTTTGAAATGACTGTGATCCGAGTAGCCAAGCTTCAAGTCTCTTGATTAGCTAGGTTTATTTAGCTCTTTGAAATATTTAAGTAAATTGGTGTAAATTGGAACCATTATGAATTGAATGTGATTAAAGGTATAAAAGTGTGTAAATATGAGTGGGACTAATGTGCATTGGAACTATTAACAAATTCAAGTGGGTTTGTGTGCACTCATGTGAATGGTTGGAAATATAAGTGGTTGTGTCAATGTGAGTATGTGCATGTGAATGGTGTATGAATTGGAGAGACAATTTGGAATACATGCAAAGTTGACTACAGACTTAATTAAAGGTGTTTATGTAGGGTGTGTAAAGGGCACTTAATATTTTAAAAGACCCTAATAGAGATAATTGTTTATTTTGATAATATATTAGAATAATGTGTAAATATAAATATATAGGATAAATGCATTTTAGATTTTTATGTTGGTGAGATTAACATATAATCCAATTTAAAAATGTTTGATAAGATAAGAATATGACATTTTAAAAGTTTTTTAAATATTTTTCCTATTAATATAATCAATTTTAAAAATAAAAAATATAGTTATATTTAGTAAAAATAATTATGCGTATTTAAGTTAAAGACAAAAGTATTATGATATTTGATAGCACAAATTGACAGATTTACCTCTCTCTTTGAATTTCTCTTATAATCATGATCCCTATGTATGAAGATAAATAGATCTCAATTGCACATTGCACAAAAATTTGGATCAATAACAATTTCAAGTTTAGATTACATTTAAGAGCATACAAACCATTAAGAGAATGAAAGAGTGTGTGAGTGCATATGTAGATGGATGTATATTTTCTTAGATAAATGGTGTATAAAGTCACAAAACATGTAAGGAATAATCATCTTACTATCCCAAGTCTTTTAGATTTAATGAACTAGCAAGCCCTCCTCTCACATATATGACTACAATGTAGCGAGTTCTAATTTATAACTCAATTTAAAAATGTTTGATGAGATGAAAATACAATATTTTTAAAGTATAACTTTATTTAGTTAATCTAATTTTAACTATTCATTTGATATTTAATATTAAAAATATAGTATTAGTTCAAATATGGTAGAAATAAATTAGTATATCAAGTTTAAGATACACATGCTTTAGGATAAAAGGGTGAAACCATGTATAGGTGGCTTGCTTTTGGTGCTAAAAAGTAAACAATATTTGGGATTCAAAAGTAGGTAATTTAGGCTTCTTGCATAAATTTAAGTTTATTTTTCAAAAAAAGGCTTAGATATCAAATGTATGTGAAAATAAAGCTCAATATGTTTAATAACAAGTTCAAGTATCCACCACTAAATTGCATTATCATACGTGCATATTCTCTCTCTCTCTCTCTCTCTCTCTCTCTCTCTCTCTCTCTCTCTCTCTCTCTCTCTCTCTCTCTCTCTCTCTCTCTCTCTCTCTCTCTCTCTCTCTCTCTCTCTCTCTCTCTCTCATGCCATAGTTCAACATTTTCCTCTATGTCTATGTGTGTGCGTGCGTGCACGCGCGGCATGTGTGTGTGTGTGTGTGACGATCAAGGAACGGTTGAAGTAATCCATTTTTTATACAAGAGCTATTCACCTTTTACTCTATTTGTCGAATTTTTTTACTCTTGCCCTTGCAACACAACATGAAATCAATAGATGTGTGGCTATACATAGGTTTGAAGGCTTTGCATGATACAGATATTATGGATCGCATGCATGCTTATAGAAATCACCATTCAAGTTGTGGAAGGATTGTTTTTAGGATATTGTATTCTGTGATTATTTGTGCGATTTCACATTTTTATGTTGATACACCAAAAAGTTATCAAATAAATCCACATAAAACCATTTCCATACTATAACATAGTGGTTGAATGCCACCTAGAATGACTTGCCACTAGAGCCCCACAACAATATTGCACACACTTTAGAAATAGAGATTTTATTTTTTTGTAAAGTGTCTAAATTATTTTGTCTAATTTCATGCTTAATTTATATGTGTTTTTTTGCAAGGAGGTTGCTAGCACCATGAGTAGTGTTACCAATTCAAACCATATCTTGTTATAGAAAGGAAGGCTTCAAATTTGAATATGAACTAAGCCAACTTGGGCAAGGTCCTAAACTTCTTTGTAGCAATGGTTTTGTAGATTTAGAATAGTCAATAGTTCAGTTGCTTAAATGGTGAATGCTAGGCCGCTTTGCAAGAGCTTCATAGCCTCGAAGCAGCAAGCGAAGTTGTAGTGCTATCACACAGTAACTTCGCTCAACAATCCATTTCTCATCTTTCTCTCTCCTCCTTTCCCTCTTTGTTTCTAAATTTTTTATTTACTCTCTCTCTCTCTCCCCCCCAAATTCCCTATGTCTAATTCTCTCTCTCTCTCTCTCTCTCTCTCTCTCTCTCTCTCTCTCTCTGTGCCTTCTATTTTAGTTTATTTTTCTCCTCTCCTGGTTCTCTTTCTCTCTCTCTCTCTCTCTCTCTCTCCTTTTATTATCCCCCCTCTCTTCTCTCTTTTCCCTCTCTCTCCCTCTCCTCTTTTTCCCCTTTTTTCTTCTTCTTCTCTCTCTCTCTCTCTCCATTCTCTTTTTAAATTTTTTCTTTTCTCTCTCTCTCCCCTTTTCTTCTCTCTCTCTCTCTCTCTCTCTCTCTCTCTCTCTCTCTCTCTCTCTCTCTCTTCCTTCTCTCTTTCTCCTCTGTTTTTTATTCTCTCTCTCTCGTTTTAAATTTTAACTTTCCTCTCTCTATAATTCTCTCTACATATTCTCTCTCTCTCTCTCTCTCTCTCTCTCTCTCTCTCTCTCTCTTTTCCCCCTTGTCTCTCTTACAGTATGTAAATTTAATAATTTTCCTATATATAATTCTCTCACTTCTTCTCCTCTCTCTCTCTCTCTCTTCGTCCCCTTTTCTTCTACTCCCCTTTCTCCTATTTTTTCCTTTTTTTCTTCTCTCCCTCTCTCTTTTAATTTTATATTCTCTCTCTCTCTCCTCTCTTCCTTTCTCTCTCTCAAAAAAATATTTAAATTTAAAAAATACTTTTCTCTTTTCTCTTTTTTCCCATCTCTCTTCCTCTATTTCTCTTTTCTCTTCTTCTTCTCCTTCTCTCTCTTTCTTTCTCTCTCTTTCCCTTCTCTCTCCTATTTTTTCCTTTTTTCTTCTTCTTTCTTTAAAATTTTTATTTTCTCTTTCTTTTAAATTTAATCTATTCTCTCTCTATAATTCTCTCTTTGTGTTCAAATTCTATCTATTCTTTCTTCTTTTCTCTCTCTCCTTTTCTTCATTCTGTCTCTCTCCCCCGCTCTCCTCTCTTTTCCTTTTTTCTTTTCCTCTCTCTCTCTCTCTCTCTCTCTCTCTCTCTCTCTCTCTTAAAATTTATATTTTCTCTCTTTATAATTCTCTTTTTCTCTATTCCCCCTCTCTCCATTCCTCTCCTCTTTCTTTTTTGCTATATATATATATATATATATATATATATATATATATATATATATATATATATATATATATATATATATATATATATATATATATATCTCTCTCTCTCTCTCTCTCTCCTTATTTTTATTTTCCTCTCTCTTTCTCTTTCAGGTTTCTTTCTCTCTCTCTCTTTCCTCTCTATATATATTTTTTTCTCTCTCTATTTTTCTCTTTTCTCTCTTTCTCTTTCTTTCCCCTTATTTTCTCTCTCTTTCAAATTATATTTTTCCTCTCTATCTCTCTTTATATATTAAAAAAGGTTTAATTATTAAGATACTATTATGTTTTCTCTTTCCCCCTCTCTCCATCTTTTTCTCTTTCTTCTTATTATTCTATCTCCCTCTCAAAGCGTGTGAAAAACTATGTCAAAAAAACTTTAAATTAAAATAACTTTAAAATTATGTAATTAAAAAGTTTAATCTAGCAGAGAGAGAGAGAAAAAAAACCTAGGGGCTACACATGAGAGAGAGGGGGGAGGGGGAGAAGAAAAATGTTTAATTTAAAAAAGACTATTCTCTTTCCTCTTTCCCCCCCACCTCTCTCAGTCTTCTTCTTTTTGTCCTCTCTCTCTCTCTCTCTCTCTCTCTCTCTCTCTCTCTCTCTCTCAAAGTATGTGAAAAACTATGTTAAAAAAACTTTAAATTGAAAAAAAAATTCATTGAAAAAAAGTTTAAATTAAAAAGTTTAATCTAACACACACACACACACACACACACACACACACACACAGAGAACCTAGGCCCTACACATGAGAGAGAGGAGGGCGGAATTTAATTAAAAAGGAGAGGGGGAAAAGAAAAAGAGAGATTATAAGTGAGAGAGAGGGGAGGGGGTTTTAATTTAAAAGGCCGCGCGGGGGGGGATGTTGGGGGCTTTTAATGAAAAAAGGGAGGGGGAAGAGAAAATGAGAGATTGCACATGAGAAAGAGGGGAGGGGAGGGGTTTTTGATTGAAAAATGGAGTTTTGGAAAAGGGGTAAGGTTTCGAGAAGCCCTTTGGAAGTTCACTTGAGGGCCTTATGACTAGATTTCATCAAGGAGTGCATCATTTGATACCATAAGGTATATCAAGGAGTTCATCCTTTTATACCATAAGCTATATTAAGGAGCACCTCCAAACTATGAGGTGGGCCTTCATTTCACACATAGACTCACATGGTAGAAATGCAAAGGATCAAATGATATCCTTGCTCTTGTGGCATGCACAACTTTTATAAAGAGCATAGTTAGGATGATATGGTATCTAAACAACCTAGATAAGAAATTGAAAAAGTGGAGGTTGACAAATTGCCGAAGCCATGCAATCTAGTGGAAATCCCTTGCTAAGAATTAGCCTATTTACAATGATGCAATTGGCACAACCTTTGATCAGTTTATAAACTCTAGTGCACATGTGTTTTTAGGGCATGTTGAGGAGATTTTGAACAAGTGTACTTTGGGTTTATATCCAATATCTTCTCAACCACCTATTTTGAATCAATTGCTAATATAGCCACAATTTCTAACACGAAGACTATTACTCTACCAAGCTCATGCCTGGACGCAGTCAAAACTACTCTTAAAGCATCAAAATCTAGGAGAGATGAGCAGGTTGGCTTGATGGATAGGGCTATGAAGATAATCAAGAAGTTGAAAAATATATGTAGGATCTTTAAATGCTTAAATCTAGGCTAGTGTTGAATGAGACAAAATGGCAAAGCTCAAGGGGATGATTGCCATTAGGAAGAAGTCCTTGAGAGACATGGATGTCAAAGGTACATACATACTTGATATCAATTGGTTTAGATGTTGAGGGTTGATATGACTATGTTTTTTTTTGGATTTTTGGGTGACTTTTTAGAGTGGATTTTTAGAGTCCGTTTTGAAGTTTAAAAAATACACGGGAGGTGCAAACGACCAATTTTTCATGCAAGATGAAAGAGTTGTGGATTTATGAGTTGGAGTTTCCTAGATGGAGTTTGATGTCATGAACGTAATGCAAGTCTCGATCGGAGTCTATTTATCACGCATTTAATCCTTGCAAGGTTTGGCATTATAAAGCAGTTATATGATCAGGAAGCCAAAGAGTGTATGATGGAAACCAGTTTCTAGATTTCGATGCTAATAAGCCGTCCGGTCCACTCGCGAATCGGAGTTCATTTGGGCCTCCATTTAACAAAAAATCCACTTTGCATAGTGTGAATATGAAAAAATTGAGCTAGTTTTATAGTGGTTAAGCTTAACCAAATGAAAGCAATGAAAAGTCATGAACATTGGGAGGGGAGGGAGGCGGCGCTGCTTTTTTTTTCGGGGCCCCCAAAATTAGGTCGCTTGATAGCAAAAGGAAAGAAGAAGGGCAGAATGTTTACATTGGATGCAGACATGTCTGAATTGAGTGCAGCAATGTTTGCACATGGGACCGGTGTAGTTGCAGATATTGATATTTGGCATAAACGCATTGGTCATGTTAATGTACAGTGACTTAAATCAATGCAGGCCCAAAATATTGTTGCAGGATTGCCCAAATTCAAGGTTGCAGAAATGCATAAGGTATGTGAAGCCTGTCAGTTTGGAAAACATGCAAGGAAACCATTTCCTAGACATGTTCAAGAGAGTGAGAAGCCATTGGAATTAATCCACTCTGATGTGTGGACTACTAAAGCTGCATCTCTTGGAGGCTGTCATTATTTTGTCACTTTTATTGATGACTATAGCAGAAAAGTTTGGGTGTATTTTATGAAAAAGAAAAGTGAAGTTTTTGGGCATTTCAAAACTCTTAAAGCTATGGTTGAAAAAGAAACAGGCCTACAGATAAAATGCCTAAGGTCAGATGGAGGGGGAGAGTACCTCTCAAATGAGTTTGCAAAGTTCTTGCAGGAGCATGGCATAAAGCAGCAATATTCATGCAGTCATACCCCACAACAAAATGGAATTGCAGAAAGGAAAAACATGCATATTGGAGAGGTATCTCGTGCCATGCTCAATGAAAAAGACTTGCCAGATTTTTATTGGGTTGAAGCAGTTGCTACAGCAATCTACATAATGAACAGGACTCCCACTGTAGCAATACATGGAATGACTCCAGAGGAGAGGTATACTGGTAGGAAACCAGATATTTCTCATTTGAAAATTTTTGGTTGCATTGCCTATGTACATGTGCCAGATGAGTTGAGATCCAAGTTGGATCCAAAAGCTGAGAAGTGCATCTTTATTGGTTACTCTCTGCAGCAAAAAGGGTATAGATGCTATAACCCTTCTACTCGTAAGTTTACAGTGAGCAGAGATGTTGTTTTTGATGAGATGAGTAGCTGGTATAAACCAGTAAATGTGATTGATGATGTAGATGCACAAAATGGTAATGCTGCACAGAATTCACAGCAGCAGTCACAAAATATTAGTGGACCTGGAGCGTCCTCTAGCAGTGGTTCACATTCTTCGCCATGGACAGGCAGATTGAGATCAGGAGAATCTTCTCAAAGCAATGCAGATAGTGGTATGCAGGTATCACAAAAAGGAAAAGAGAAGGTTAATCAGCCCATGTTTGATGTGAATGCAGGTCACTCTTATGTGGATGGTGAATCCAGTGGCTCAGAGCAGAGCATTGATGATGAGTTGGGTATTCCTTCTATTGTTACACCTGGAGTAAGGAAGACCAGGGATGTTTTGAGAGCACCTGGGAGTGAACCTACTTTGCGCAGGTCTACAAGAGCTAGGTATCCTGTGGATAGGCTGAAATATGATGGATTTACAGCCATTCACTATGCATATATGGTCAAAGTGATACAGGAACCAGAACCCACTTCTTTTGAGCAAGCCATGGGAAAAGAAAAATGGGAGAAAGCCATGGATGAAGAAATGGATGCCTTGGAAGCAAATGTTACATGGGAATTGGTACCTTTGCCTAAAGGTAAAAATGCAATTGGCTGTAAGTGGGTTTATAAGGTGAAGCACAATGCAGATGGTTCTGTGAACAGATACAAGGCAAGATTAGTAGTCAAGGGGTATGCACAAACATATGGCATTGACTATGAAGAAACATTCAGTCCAGTTGCAAGGATGGCAACCGTAAGAGTAGTCATTGCTATGGCTGCATCAAAGGGATGGTCTTTACATCATATGGATGTAAAGAATGCCTTCTTGCATGGTGATTTGCAAGAAGAGGTCTATATGGAGCAGCCACCAGGTTATGTGCATGATGTTCATCCTGAGTTTGTTTGCAGGTTGAAGAAAGCCTTGTATGGCTTGAAGCAAACACCTAGAGCATGGTCTGACAAGATAGGACAGTATCTTGTCACTATTGGCTTTCAGATTTCCAAGGCAGATTTCTCACTTTATGTGAGAAAAACAGAGAAAGGTATTATGCTACTTGTCATTTATGTTGATGATTTGATTATGAAAGGTGACAGTGATGAAGATATCCTTCATGTGAAAATACTATTGAAGCAGAAGTTTGAGATGAAGGATTTGGGAGAGCTGCGTTATTTCTTGGGCATTGAGGTGATTAGATCACCAAGTGGGATACAGCTCTTGCAGAGGCAGTATGGATTGGACATGCTTTCCAAATATGGGATGACAGGCTGTAAGCCTATTTTAGTTCCTTTGGAGCAGAATGTGAAGCTGAGCACAGATGCAGGTGGGCTTCTAGAAGACCCTACTATGTACAGATGCATAGTAGGAAGTTTGATTTATATGACTATTACCAGGCCAGATTTGAGCTATGCTGTTGGATTGGTAAGTCAGTTTATGCAGGCTCCAAGGAAACCACATTTGGATGCGGCTAGACGCATACTCAGGTATGTGAAGTCCACATTGCAGTATGGACTATTTTATGAGACTGGGGTTTAGATATAGTTGCATGGATACACTGATGCTGATTGGGCTGGTAGTATTTCTGATAGACGATCTACCAGTGGATATGTGTTCTCTTTTGGGAGTGCTGCAGTCACTTGGAGTAGCAAGAAACACCCTACAGTTGCCTTGTCGAGCACAGAGGCTAAGTACAGGGGTACAGCAATGGCTGCATGTGAGGTAGCTTGGTTGCATAAGCTACTTTATGATATACATCAGTCTACAGATGGGCCAGTTGTCATTTATTGTGACAACATGAGTAGTATACACTTGGCAAATAATCCAGTCTATCATGCTAGAAAAAAGCACATTGAGGTGCATTATCATTATGTGCGAGAGAGGGTTTTACTAGGTCTTATTGATCTAGTTTATGTCAGCACAGAGGATCAGGTAGCTGACATATTCACGAAGGCATTGGGCGCAGAGAAGCTGCGCAAGTTTAGAGACCTGCTTGGTGTGCAGGAATTGGGATTGAGCTCGAGGGGGAGTGTTGAGATAATGAGCTCCACTTGTGATACACCAGGGTGACCGTTGTGTATTTATGTCACCGACTTGTCAGTTGTTGTAGACGCGGTTGGTACACCGCCCATGAATAATAGCTACATGACAGCCAATGGGAAAAAGTCTCTACAAGCCAATGGGAAAAAGTTTCAAGAAGAAGAGTAAGCATAAATGCCCAACATTGAGCTACAAGAGAGTATCTCCTTGATAATCATACAGTGTTGTTAAACACTAATCATTTTGTGTTTCTTGACACATTGAGATACAACTCATTTACTGGTTATCTAAAACTGATTGTGCTGGTGGTCAGAAATGGCAAAGCATGAGCAAATAGCAAATTTTAATGGGGAAGGATTTCATGCCTGGAAGGAGAAGACCATCTACCACTTTATGCGGAAAGATTTGTGGGACTTGTTTGAAGATGATGCACATAGCAAGAAGGAAGATGATGAATATGGGTTTGTTGAAGAAGACCAGCTCAAAACCAAAGAATGGAAGAAGATGAATAACAAGGCACTAGGTATCATTGCCTAGGAACTAAGTGATGATGTGCTACATCATATCTTTGGCATTACAAATGCTAGAACTTCTTGGAAGGAACTTGACACGATGTTTGGTACCCAAGCAAAGAATTCAAAGGTAAAATTACTTATGTAGTTTTATAAGTTGGATGTAAAAGACAGTTCATTTATGACTTTACACATCAATAAATTCAAAAGCCTTAAAACTCAACTAGCAACTCTTAAAAAGAACATTGATGAAGATGAGGCAATAGCATTGCTACTTGCCAGTGTTAATCATGAACTGTATGAGAACCTTGTGTCCACCTTAAGTAATGTTCCCATTCTCTCACTCAAAGACATTGAGCACTCACTGCTTGATGAAGAAAGCAAATTTAAAAGTAAAGATGTAAAAGAGACAAGCCCAAGGAAAAATCTCATATACACTAAAGGAGCTATTGGACCCAAGGAAAGAGGTTGAGGATTCAACACCGACATCAACAGAGGTTGGATGACATGTCATTATTGTGGTAAAATTGGCCATATTGCCAGTGAATGCTTCCACAAGAAAAGAGCACAACAGATGTAGAATGACCACCACTAAAGTCAATTCATGAATGAAGAAGAAGAAAAAGATACTTCCACTACCATCAACAACTCTGACAAGTTGTTCTAAGGAATTTATTCCCATAGTGGATATCCTTTTTAAAAACCCTTGCCAAAAATGCAAAGTCTCAATCTTTAACTTGACTAGGCTGCCAATGAGCTAGTGTCTCGAGCCATGTTATCATGTAGGGGGGCAAAAGCCAGCAAGTGTAAAGACTCGTCATTTGAGGGGGGGTGTTGAGAAATAAAAAATGATGTATACTCTAGGAAGAGATGTCCTGAATCCCATATGCACAGTGAGGAGAGTGGAGAAGTTGAAAAGCTATAAAGACATGTACTTGCTTCACTTTTGAATATATGTTATTGGTACTATGTACTTCATTTTGAGTCTCTGTCATGGTTAGCTCAAGATTGTGTTTATGAGCCCAAGGCTACATCTTGGAACCTAATTCACTTGAACAACAGTTTGTCTTCTTGTCTATGTCACTGTGAGTCTTGTTACCGACTTCCATCCTCCATAATTAGTGCTATGCTCTAGATCCATATTCTCTTTCAATCTAAACACTTGATCTCTACAAGAACTCTCAAGCAAAAATCCTAGATCAAGGGATGGGCCACTTAAGCCTCTTTGTTTGTACCTCCATACTGTGCCAATTTCCATGGTACCTCCTCTTTACTAAAGTATCATTCCAGCTACAATGATTTAGAAAAATTGTGTCCAAGGATCAATATCAATATATGAGCTTATGCTTATAATATTCAATATCATGACCTAAAATCACTATCATGTCCACCCTCTTTCTACAAAATCTTTGCATATTTCTGCACAAGAAGGTGGGACTAATGTCTCCCTAAACAATGATAGAATGTCCTCCACTTTGACACTTTTATTGCAAGGAGCTTGAAAGAAAGATACACTTGTGTATCCAATGCCTTTTTTAGCCCATATATGTTTAGATCATCCTTCAAGTCACTAATTACAACATTGAAGTCTCTAGAGAAACTTTTAGGTCTCCAAACATTCTTAGGTTGAAATGTCTTTTGTCCAAGGATCTAATCTTCGAGATTACCACACAATTGCCCAAGTTCTCATAAATAACTTCATATGCAATTGTTTGCCCATTGGTATGAGGATCATTTTGTTCTTCCTTAGTAACTATATGTGCATCAATCCCTTCCTTAGCTATAGCATTGCTAGATAGGGTGGGAACAGTGGCTAGCTCACATGATGCTAAAACTTTACTAGTTTAAGGAGTCCTTAGCCTTAAGGCATGATGTCTCCTCCTTCCTTAGGAGGGGTCTCCCTTGCACTTGCAAATCATCCAAGACTTGACATATCCTTAGAATAGTGGCATGATGTGGAAGTAAGTCAGAAATTGTAACATCATGCACATAAGGTCTAAGTGTCCTCTTATCTTGAGTCGTATGTTGTCCAATGCTTTGACCATCCTTTAATTGAAAATGCCACATAGGTACTTCACTAGATTTATTTGCATCACATGTACAAGAAAACTTAACCCACAATGCCTCAAATTTAAACATGAGGTCATTTGTGGCAAAAAAATGTAATAACCTATTGGTCAAGAATAGCCCTTGTCAATCCACAAAGGATTGATATGCCTTCTTCAACACTTGTTAAACTACTCATCCTAGAAGCCATGATACAAACTTGAAACCACTAGGAATGACCCATTGTTCCTCTCCTTCTGCCTTCAAATGGAGAGTTACATATGTGAACCATAGTTCTTAGGTCCTTAGCAAGAATTATAAATACTCTCAATAAATGCACCACTTGTTGAGACCTAAGATGGACTCGACATTCGCTCTCTCACACTCTAAGCTCATTTCCAGACGTCACATAACCAACCCCATAGCCATAAAACCATGAGCGACTGGCTATAGCTAAAAGAACTCTCTCTAAACACTAACAAATTACATTGTAGTCCAAAATTTTAATTGCCTACCTTGAACTCTAAGTAGGAGTACCCAACATAAGGTATGCTAGCATGCCACATAAATGTAACATAGGCTCCTTCCCAACTGATTGTCGTGGTCTCCAATCACAAGCGTACTACTTGGTTAGGGATTTGACCAATTGGTCCTCATCTTTTTGCACATATCATAACACTTCACTTAGCCTCACTTACATCCCCTTGTAAACCTCATACCTAGATAGCTTGAGTCTCCCCACATACTCAGTCTATGTAAATCAAGTCATATGTGTCAATATGTGCAAAATAATGCTTGCATGCATAAAGTAAATGAAAGGTGCACAAGCATTATGAATGTGGAAACCAATGTGTCTATGTCGTAAATGATTGTTCCATGTTTTCTTATGAATATGTTGTAATGATACGTGATGTTGTTACACAAACTCAAGGGTACTAAGTATCCCAACTCATGCTACCCTCAAGTAAAAAAATAACACACAAATGACCTATACATGATATGCATCAAAAATTGATTCATTTTAGCAATATTTATCAAAATTTTAACCACTTGGCACACTTAGAATACAATGGACATCATCGAGGCTAACCCTATAGTACCAAACCACAATATTTACACATAAAAACCTTTGTTTTTTATATTTTGAGAATGGATGAGATATTTTTATATTTTATATTTCTTAGATCATTCTTAATGTACTACTAGTAATTTCTCTTAAGCAAAAGGGATATAGATGGTATAACCCTATTACACTTGAGTTGAGAGTTAACAAGAATTTTGTTTTTAATGAAATGAGTAGCTGGTACAATAATGTGCAGAATGTAGTTGGGTTTTGTAACGTTCGATCATTATGAACGCCCCCCTTATAACAAAAATAACGAATTTTCTTTTTCTTTCCCCCCTGTCGTCGCCAACAATTAGCAAGGGGGAAAAGAAGAAGTTGACGTGGCGGGGTGAGAGGATGATGGCAAGGGGAAGGAGGAGTCGACAAAGAACAAGATGATGAAGAGGCAAATGATGTGGTGACGATGATGCCACCCCGCCTTTGGGTATAACAGACAATCCCAAAGGAGCTGGGAGGCCCAGACTCTGCCACCGCCACCATGCATCACCCCATGTTTTCCCCACCAAAAATACCCCCCCCCCCCCTCTTATTATAAACCCCCCCTCCCCCCCTTAAGCATCTAAGGAGAGGCCACCTTATTCTCCCCCCCTTTTGATACCGAGGAAGAGAGAGGGAAAGGAAGGGAGAAGTGAGAAGAGAGGGAGAGAGAGGAAGATAGAGGGAGAGAAAGGGAGAGTTGAGAAGATAGAAAGACAAAGAAGAAGAAGAAGAAGGAGAGAGAAAGAAGGAGAAGAGGGAAGAGAGAGGGGGAGAGAAAGAAAGAGGGAGAGGAACTCTTTCTCTTCCCCTCCTAAGAGGGTGGGCATTCTTTTTCCCCTTTGTCGCGACTCACTATACCTTTTTTCACAAGATTATTGTCCACCTGCAAGCCTAATTATTTCCCCCAAATTAACCCCACTAATCAAGCACAAGGTGCAAAAGTCTTGTGTGACTCGCATCTAAGGGAGACAAAGTTCGAGAACGACCCCCAAGTGGAAATTAACACGCTCGGATGGCAATCCCTCAATGAGCAACAGAGCCTCGGGTGAGGACATCATTGCCAATCCAACTGCGGTACCAGTCATAAGTGATGTATTTCCAAATTAATAGATGCTTGTTTTGATTCCCGCATGAAGTACATTAGATGCCACACAAGAATAGGTCATGGGAAGGGATAGGCTTCATCTCATACATTTGAAAGATAAAGTTGCAAAGCGCACGTATCAAGAGAAGTGAATTGTATCTGGATGCTATGTGACAAACCCGCACATAGCATAATAGCATTCCAAGGTATTGTCAACTCTCCTTTTCGCGAAAATAATCAATGATTATTTCCCCACACTAAAAGTATGTTGTAGATTGCACGCTTGACAGATTGTGTGATAAATAATCTAGCCTAGGGGAGATTAAATCCCGAATCTGTTAGCTCGTTGGGATCTTGACGTTGTGCATAGTTAACACAAATAATGATCATAAGGATTAAAATTAAGATGCCTTGAGATCTATCCAATAGCTGCTATGTTTACCAATCCTATTCGGGGTTGGGCTAGATGCAACAATAGCTCCAAGGCAAGCGAAGAGCTCAAGGATTAGGAAACCCTAAGCCGAAGGAAAGACCAATGCTCTTGTACTTGTTGAGAAGAAGGTTGGGTTATTGATCAATGAAAATGATTAATAAAACTTATATATTGTACAGTGTTTGAATCCTTAACATATGCCTTAGTCGAAAGAAGGGTGTGTTAGGTAAATTTTACATGGAACCACTCTTGATCCCAAGGGGGAGAACAAATACGCGATAGGAAGGTTATCACATCTATTCCTGCAATGTTTGGAAAAGGATACCATTCTTTTTGTGATTGATCGAATAACATCCTAAATGCTTTTGCATTAAAGTGTTTGTGGGATGTGATCTGGATGATTATTCTAAGTGCTTGTGTTTGATGGTAAATGCATGGCAAGGGTCAATGATGACAAGTTGCCATGGGGAAATAAAGAAATGTTTTCTTGGAAGATGATATTAGGCTGATTGCTTGGATTGTGCTTAATTCTTAATCGAATTAATTAAGGAAGGATATTTTGCGTGGGTGGATTATCTCCAAGGTCACACTATGGTTCAACCCGAGAGGGCACTGCTCGATTCACGGGCCGAAAGTCGAGTGGTGAAAAGGCCAACCACGGAAGTTGTGTCTCACTCCTAGGTCGCTCGGGGTCAGTGGAGCTTTGGACACCCCTTGCCTAGTCCAAAATGAAGTTATAGACTATTGTCAGCCCAAGGTATGGAGGCATTGGAAGATCATATTCTAGATAACGGATGGAATTTATGGTTGCCACGTGATTTGGACCGAGTACTTCTGTTGGACAAAAGGGATACATAATTTCTCATGTTTGGGTAGGAGACAAAGATTAACGTGAGATAAGTTAAGGAATTTTTTTGAGGTTGTTTGTCAAAGGATTTCTTGCTCTGTATTTGTGTTTGTGCCATAGATTACATGAATGAACCATGTTCCCTAAAAGACTTAATTAATGAAGTTGATTTTAAATGTCACACATAAATGTGATAGGACCTAATTAGAAAACTAAAGCTATCAAGGGAAGTGTGTGGGGGGAACCCCTAACGGACCCTGTCCTACGATAGGGTGGTCCCAGAGAACTAGGAGGCTTCTCACAAGGTTTTACCGTCACTTGACCTTTAGGTTTGGTTAAGCTAAAACCCGATTGATGCCATTTTAGGGGACCGGGATGGGACTATGCCCTACGGGCCAAGATATTGAGCAACACATTCCTCTCGTTTCCCATTCTCCTTGAACCAAGTGCGGCATGAGTCTACTTCAAAGTGGGTATCTCTGCGTAAAGTAGGATGTCAAGGACCCAAACGCTAGAATGCTATCACGAGACCTCGACCACTAGGAACCCAAATTTCAGGTCAATCCTAGTGGGTTTGCAGCGACGAACATTCCGTTGTGAGGTGGACTAGGGAAATGCTAGGCGACAAACCCCATGATATTCCATGGGAGTGCTAGGCAGTGTCACTTAGATTCTCTCGATGGACCGCTAAAACGTGCTTGGACAGCCAATAGGTGGGTGCGTTATAGCTGGTATCAGAGCAAACTTGTAATAATATGGGATTGATTTATGTATAGGTCATAGACATATATTAAATAGAATAACCCATATGGTATGGCTTGATTGTCAAGCACCCTCGGTACCCACGAATGCGAACATGCAAGAGAAGAAATTCCTTCTTAATCAAATTAAGGCACTCAAGTTTGATGGAGAAGGGATAGACGTGGCAGTAAAGATGGAGATATGGATTAGTCGATTGGACGATTATTTCTTTGCTTCAGGAACTATTGCTACCAATCAAGCAATGATAGCCAAACTAAAACTAGTTGGCTAAGCTCGAATATGGTGGAAGCAATGGTGCAAAGATCAAGGTGTTTCTAAAGCGTTGTTACTTGGGCTCAACTAAAGGATGTTGTACGAGGATGATACCTTCCACCAACTTACCAAACTTTGAGGATGAATGAATTCTTCAATCTAAAGCAGCTGGAAACAACCCTAGAGGCTTACTGCTCAAAGTTTGTAACCCTACTAGAATACACACCGCCTATGGATATTGCGCAGCAAGTATCCAAGTTTTGCCATGGCCTAAAGACTCTTGTGAACCATTCTATTGAAGCAATAAGTCCAACGGAATTGTAGGATGCATTACTTCGAACAAAACCAATCGTCCAAGAACTTAATTTGGGCAATTGTGACAAAGGGGATTCCCAAGATCAGGGCAAGAGATACGATACGTACGGAGAGATAGGGCACATCCATAGAGATGTCCCTACCGTCAATGCTTCCACTGCAATGAGCTAGGACACATTCGAGCCGATTGTCCTGGAAGACATTGAGCTTCCAAGGAAACGAAGCTACATAAGTACAGTCTATGGATATATAGAGGAGTCAAATGAAGACAAAGACCTAGAGTCTACTACACCTTTTCAAGATGATTAGAAATCCCTGAAGTTCTATCGACATGTAACACAACTTGTATGGGAATAAAATTCACTCTTGTAACTACAGTTAACCCGAGTAATACGAGTTACATCAATTTTGAGCCTAGAACTTGCAAATGATTAGAGATACTCTAGCAAGGAATGACAGTTATAACTTGCAATGAATTTTCCTTAAGTGTTCTTCTCAACTAATATAGATTGGGTCTTACTTGAATGTTGAAGCTTGGAAGTATTCTTTAGTATTTCAAGCAAAGCCGATTGTCCATGGAGCTTAGTCCCAAACTAAGGAAAGGACAATCTTGGAACAAAGTTTCTCAGATATAAGGACCACTTTGATCCACTAAAAGGATCCTAAGGCAATTTGGTCTAATGAAGAAAATCTTGCCAAGGATGACCAAGAATCTTGTGACTCTAAGTGATAAAGCTTCGCGCTATTTCTACTGCAAAGAGCTAGGCCATTTCAAAAGGGAATCTCCAAAACACCCTAAACCGATGCTCCAAGTGCCACAACATTGGACATATCCATGTCCATTGTCCCAACAACACTTGAAGAGAACTCGAGCTTACAAGAAATGAAGTTGCACAAGCTTTAGTGATCTAGAGCCTATAGGAAATTATTCGATACTTAGAAACAACCTAGAAGATACCTATGAGATGTAACTACAATAAACTCTTCTCTTGTAATCCAGACTCGGATAGATCTAATGCAGTAAGATGTTTTTTCAAAAGACCACATGCTTATGAGTGATTAGAGTAGCACAGCGAACGCATGGTGGGTCCTAACTCGCAGGTCATAAGGCCCATTAATGCTTATCTTTCCTAGTCTTCTGAGATGAGGACATCTCGAGCTCTCTAAGGGGGAGAGGATGTAACGTTCCGTCGTTATGAATGCCCCCCTTTTAACAAAAATAATGATTTTTTTTCTTTCCCCCCTGCCATTTTCGATGACAGGTGACAAGGTGGGAAAGAATAAGTCGACATGGCGGGGTGAGAGGATGACGGTGAGGGGAACGAGGAGTCAACAAAGAACAAGACGATGAAGAGGCAGATGATGTTGGTGATGATGATGCCGCCCCCCTTTGGATACATCGGATAGTCCCAAGGCAGCTGGGAGGCGCAGACTCCACCGCCACCATGCATCACCCCACGTTCCCCCCTCCCCCCAAAAGTAACCCCCCCTCCTATTATAAAACTCCCCCCCTCCCCCCCCCCCCTTTTGTTGCCGAGGAAGAGAAAGGGAAAGGAAGGAAGAGGTGAGAAGAGGGAGAGAGAGGAAGAGAGAGGAAGAGAGAGGGAGAGAAAGGGAGAGGTGACAAGAGAGAGAGAGGGTGAGGGTGAGAGAGAGGAGAGAGAGAGAGAGAGAGAGAGAGAGAGAGAGGGAGAGAAAGGGAGAGATGAGAAGATAGAGAGACAAAGAAGAAGAAGAAGAAGAAGAAGAAGAAGGAGAGAGAAAGAAGAAGAAGAGGGAAGAGAGAGGGAGAGAGAAAGAAAGAGGGAGAGGAACTCTTTTTCTTCCCCTCCTAACAGGGTGAGCATCCTTTTTCCCCTTTGCCACGAATCATTATACCTTTTTTTGCAAGATTATCGTCCACTTGCAAGCCTAATTCTTTCCCCCTAATTAGCCGCACTAATCAAGCACAAGGTGCAAAAGTCTTATATGACTCGCATCTAAGGGAGACAAAGTTCGAGAATGGCCTCCAAGCGGAAATTAATGCACTCGGATGGCAATCCCTCAACGAGCAACAAAGCCTCCGCCGAGGACATCACTGCCCATCCAACTGCGGTACCGGTCGTAAGTGATGTATTTCCAAATTAATATATGCTTGTTTTGATTCCCGCATGAAGTACATTAGATGCCGCAAAATAATAGGTCATGGGAAGGGATAGGCTTCATCTCATACATTTGAAAGATAAAGTTGCAAAGCAAAGGTATCAAGAGAAGTTAATTGTATCTAGATGCTATGCGACAAACCCGCACATAACATAATAACATTCCAAGGTATTGTCGACTCTCCTTTTCATGAAAATAATAGATGAGTATTTCCCCACACTAAAAGTATGTTGTAGACTACATGCTTAACAGATTTCGTGATAAATAATCTAGCCTCGGAAAAATTCAATCTCCAATCTATTAGTTCATTGGGATCTTGACGTTGTGCATAGTTAACACAAATAACGATCATAAGGATTAAAATTAAGATGCATTGAGATCTATCCAATAGCTACTATGTTTACCAATCCTATTCGGGGTTGGGCTAGATGCAACAATAGCTCCAAGGCAAGCGAAGAGCTCAAGGATTAGGAAACCCTAAGCCGAAGGAAAGACCAATGCTCTTGTACTTGTTGGGAAGAAGGCTGGGTTATCAATCAATGCAAATGATTAATAAAACTTATGTCTTGTACAGTGTTTGAATCCTTAACATATGCCTTAGTCGAAAGAAGGGTGTGTTAGGTAAATTTTACATGGAACCGCTCTTGATCCCAAGGGGGAGAGCAAATATGCGACAAGAAGGTTATCACATCCATTCCTGCAATGTTTGGAAAAGGATACCATTGTTTTTGTAATTGATCGAATAATGTCCTAAATGCTTTTGCATTAAACTGATTGTGGGATATGATTTGGATGATTATTCCAAGTGCTTGTGTTTGATGGTAAATGCATGGCAAGGGTCAATGATGACAAGTTGCCATGGGGAAATAAAGAAATGTTTTCTTGGAAGATGATATTAGGTTGATTGCTTGGATTGTGCTTGATTCTTAATTGGATTAATTAAGGAAGGATATTTTGCGTAGGTGGATCATCTCCAAGGTCATGCCGTGTTTCAACCCAAATGGGCACTGCTCGATTTATGGGCCAATGTTCGAGTGGTGAAAAGGCTAACCACGGAAGTTGTGTCTCACTCCTAGGTCGCTCGAGGTCAGTGGAGCTCTAGACACCCATTGCCTAGTCCAAAATGGAGTTGTAGACTGTCGTGAGCCCAACGTCTGGAGGTGTTGGAAGATCCTATTCTAGATAATGGATGGAATTTATGGTGCTATGTGATTTGGACCGAGTACTTCTGTTGGACAGAAGGGATACATAATTTCTCATGTATGGGCAGGAGACAAAGATTAACATGAGATAAGTTAAGGAATTTGTTTGAGCTTATTTATCAAAGGATTGCTTGCTCTATATTCGTGTTTGTGCCATAAATTATGCAAATGAACCCTGCTCCCTAAAAGGCTCAATTAATGAAGCTAATTTTAAATGTCACACATAAATGTAATAGGGTCTAATTAGAAAACTAAATCTATCAAGGGAAGCGGGTGGGAGAAATATCGATGGGTCTGTCCTATAGTAGGGTGGTCCCAAAGAACTGGGAGGCTTCTCATAAGGTTTTACTATCGTTCGACCTTTAGGTTTGGTTAAGTTAGAACCGATTCATGGTGTTTTAACAGACCGGAATGGGACTATGCCTTACAGGCAGAGAGGTTGAGCAGCGCCTCCCTCTCGTTTTCCATTCTCCTTGAACCAAGTGCGGCATGGGTCTGCTTCGAAGTGGGTATCTCTGTGTAAAGTAGGATGTCCAGGACCTGATGCTAGAATCCTGTCAAGGGACCTTGACCACTAGGAACCGAAATTTTAGGTCGATCCTAGTGGGTTCGGGCCGCGAATATTCTATTGCGAGGCAGACTCGGGAAACCCTAGGCGACAAATCCTGTGACATTCCATGGGAGTGCGGGGCGGCATCGCTTAGATTTGTCTCTCGATGGACCGCTAAAACGTGCTTGGACAGTTGATAGGCGAGCACATTACAGAGTTGGAATTACAAATTGAGGTCACTGGTTACTCCACCAAGTACACCACAGATGTCAAGGAAAGGTAAAGAAATTGTTGAAAACTCACCTATTATCATAGATTTATCATTAGGTTTCTCTCATGTTGACACTAATTTAGATGACTCTGAGTAGAGCTTGGATGAGGTTTGGGATTCCATCTATTAGAGGATGCTAAAGCACCTAGTAGTGATCCAGTTCCATGCAAGTCAAGTAGAGTAAGAAAACCAACATAATGATTGACATATGATAGCTATATAGCTCATCACTATGCATACATGGCTAAGGTTGTGCATGGTGTGAAAGCCACTTGTTTTGAGAATGTAGTAGATAATGAGTAGTGGGTTCATGCTATGAATGAAGAAATGGCTACACTTATGGATAATGATATATGGGAGTTGTACCTTTTCCCCTGAAGGCAAGAAAGTTATTGGTTGCAAATGGGTTTACAAGGTCAAGTAGATACATCTATTGAGCACTATAAGATATGACTAGTTGCAAAGGATATATATAGACTCATGGTATTAACTATGAGGAGACTTTTTCTTCGGTGGCCAAAATGGCCACTATAAGGGTTGTCATAGTAGTGGTTGCATCAAAAGGTTGGATCTTGCATAAAATGGATGTTAAAAATACATTCTTGCAAGGAGAGTTATAAGAGAAATTTTATGTGGAGCAACCATCTGGTTGTAAGGATGAGAATTATCCAAATTATGTATGCAAGCTTCATAAGGACTTGTATGGGTTGAAGCAAGCACCTAGGGCATGGGATGACAGGATTGCAGAATACCTTGTCAGTATTGGATTTTGTAAAATAAAAGCTAATCACTCACTCTATGTCTATGAGAGTGATTCATGTATTGTGATTATTGCTATATATATGGATGAGTGCATGCGAGAAGCGAGCTTTTAGATCAAGATTTTTTTGGTAACCTCGAGTTTTATTTCACATAGTCCACTTGGTCTTCTATTTCTTTTGGGCATATTCAAGCACCAATGCTACTCCTCCATTGCCACCACCACCTCCACCACTATCCCCACCACCACCACTACTAGCACTGCCATTGCCACCACTACATCTTACTCTCCATGTCCTCATTAGAACCACAACCAATTCTCCTCTCTCTCTCTCTCTCTCCTCATATGTTGGGGATCAACCACTGACATCTCACTCCCCTCAATAACATTACCACCACTACACCACCACATCTTACTCTTCTTCTCCCTCATCAAAACCACAACCGATTCTCCTCTCTCTCTCTCTCTCTCTCTCTCTCTCTCTCTCCTCATATGTTGGGGATCAACCACTGACATCTCACTCCCCTCAATAACATTACCACCACTACACCACCACATCTTACTCTTCTTCTCCCTCATCAAAACCACAACCGATTCTCCTCTCTCTCTCTCTCTCTCTCTCTCTCTCTCTCTCTCTCTCTCTCTCTCTCTCATTTCTTGGAGACCCACAAATTGCATCTCCCTCTCCTCCTCCCCCTCAATAACACCCTCTCTCTCTATCTATATATATCTCTCTCTTTCTTTGTACCCCCAACTCTCTCTCTCTCTCTCTCTCTCTCTCTCTCTCTCTCTCTCTCTCTCTCTCTCTCTCTCTCTCTCTCTCTCTCTCTCTCTCTCTCTCCTCATATGTTGGGGATCAACCACTGACATCTCACTCCCCTCAATAACATTACCACCACTACACCACCACATCTTACTCTTCTTCTCCCTCATCAAAACCACAACCGATTCTCCTCTCTCTCTCTCTCTCTCTCTCTCTCTCTCTCTCTCTCTCTCTCTCTCTCTCTCTCTCTCATTTCTTGGAGACCCACAAATTGCATCTCCCTCTCCTCCTCCCCCTCAATAACACCCTCTCTCTCTATCTATATATATCTCTCTCTTTCTTTGTACCCCCAACTCTCTCTCTCTCTCTCTCTCTCTCTCTCTCTCTCTCTCTCTCTCTCTCTCTCTCTCTCTCTCTCTCTCTCTCTCTCTCTCTCTCTCTCTCTCATTTCTTGGAGACCCACAAATTGCATCTCCCTCTCCTCCTCCCCCTCAATAACACCCTCTCTCTCTATCTATATATATCTCTCTCTTTCTTTGTACCCCCAACTCTCTCTCTCTCTCTCTCTCTCTCTCTCTCTCTCTCTCTCTACACTAGTAGTTCTCTCTCCTTAATTGCTTTAGATCACTATATTAAGCTTATGTGATTATTTTTTATAATATTATCATAATGCCAGTGATTGAATTACACATACACAAGCGATATCACACTCTATATACATTCACATCTCCCCTCTCAATTATTTGCATATATGTTATAATTATATCATGATGTATTAGTACCTCAATTGTGCACACATGAGTAAAACTAGATACACTTACACATTCCTCCCTCTCTCACTCTCTCTCATATGTTGGAGATCCACGACATGCATCTCCCTCTCCTCCTTCTGAATAACAATCTCCTTCTCCTCTCTCTCTCTCTCTCCTCTCTCTCTCTCTCTCTCTCTCTCTCTCTCTCTCTCTCTCTCTCTCTCTCTCTCTCTCTCTCTCTCTCATGCCCAACTCTATTATTTATCATCTCTCTCTCTCTCTCTCTCTCTCTCTCTCTCTCTCTCTCTCTCTCTCTAACAATGCATTAGTAGTTCTCTCTCCTTAACTTATTTACATCACAAGATTAAGCTAACGTGCTTATCTTTGATAATATTATCACAATGTTAATCGGATTCAATTATGCATATATATGATATATCACACTACATATACATTCATATCTCCCCTCTCTCCCTTCATTGCATGCATTTTATAATTAGATCTTGATGTATTAGTACTTTAATTATGTCCACACAAGCAAACTACAAACACATCCACTTATACTTGCACATTGCTCTCTCTCTCTTCCTCATTTGATTAGGCTTACACATATGAATTGAAGTTACACATTTGTTTACAATAGACCCTTGCAAGCAATTGCTTCATAATGTCTATAAAATATAGCTCCATATTGCTTCATTACTTGTAGCTATTATTCCTTTCAAGATTTGTTTATTTTTAACTCCGGATTTTAATAATCAAATATTTTAATATACTGTTATATTTCACATTATATTGTATGAACTTACTATAAAAACTACAAAAAATATATACCAAATCCACAAATACATTTGCAAGTTAGTGAACTACTATGTGCAAAGAAATAAACATATTTATTGCAAACACTAAATATCAATCCAGCTATCCATTGTTGGAGAGTGAAATGGGTGTTCTCTAACAAACTTCTAGACTTCCCCATGAAAATGTCCTAGCTCAATTAATTATGGAAGCATGTATTCCAAGACAATAGTATTGAACAGATTTTCCTCAGTCAAATAGGGAAGCATGTGTTTGAAGAGGATGGTATCCATGGGATTTTCTTGAAATGTAAATGGATATATAAAGGAGTTAGGTGGGTTACATTGTATCTTCTTTATATTATCATCCACAAATAATATCATTGTAGGCCTAAAGTGTGGCAAATCAATTTCATCAAAATACTTTAGAAGTTGTGGCTTCACCTTGACTCCTTACTGAAGAATGAGTTACGAAAAGAAATGCACTAGACGCATCACTTTCCTATGATCAACCATATTCTCTTTAGAATAAGATATTCTAAAGAATACCTTTGGAATTACTTATCACAATCTGGATTCTTATGTCTCTTGAACCTTTTTTTTCTTCGAGTATTTTTGGTATAATGCCTTCTCTTTGGAGGGGAATTCACCTTTAGGTAGTCGAGGAAGATAGGACATCTCCGATATACCTCCTCATTCCACTGCTACTCAATTTGGTGATCCTTATATCACATTTCTTTCTTTTATCATTTATCATTTATTTTTAAAAAGACACATCTTTCTTGTCTCTCATCAATAATTCTCTCTCTCCCTCTCTCTCTCTCTCTCAGCATATTGATTGAGCATCAAATTTATACTTATTTTCACCAATCAATATCCTTTCTTGCCACACAACAAATAATCTACAAATGTGCAAGCTTTAATAACGATTTTTTATTTTTTAACCAATTTTTAATGAGTTTGCTAGAGCCATATATAAATAAAAATGTTTAGTGAGTATTTGGAATGGATGCAAATGTAGCCATATTTATACATCAATCCATGCTCATGGAAAAGAACTTACATCTCGTATTTAAAAAGATAAAAACTTTTCCAACATCGCCCAACAAAGCAAAGACTCTGCTAATTCTTAGAGAAAATGTATTTTATTTTGTTGAGAAAATATAGACATACATTACTTGGTTAGCTATAATCAAATGTATGATAATCTTTTACTATCATTGTCTATCAGTTTGTGGAACAATAGTACACTTGCTAGATATCAATGTAATATAAATCTAGATCCAGATTGCCTATAGAAATTATTTTGTATTGTAAATGAGTGTGTGTGTGTGTGTGTGAACTATTTACAAGTAAAGAGCGAACTATTTGTTGCAACACATGTTATAATCCAATGTAAAATAAGTTCTATCAAACCTAGAGTACTCGCACAAATACTTTTGTATTGTAAATGAGAGAGAGAGAGAGAGAGAGAGAGAGAGAGAGAGAGAGAGAGAGAGAGAGAGAGAGAGAGAGAGAGCTCTATATATTAGTAAAGAGAGAACTGTTCATTGCAACACATGGCACAATTCAATGTAATACAAGTTCTATCAATTTTAAGTGTTTGTACAAATATTTTCATATTGCAAACATGAGAGAGAGAGAGAGAGAGAGAACTATTTGTTGAAACATCTTTCATAATACAATATAATATAGATTCTATCAATCCAAAGTACTAGAACGAACTACTTTTGAGTTGCAAGAGAGTGAGTGAGTGAGTGAGTGAGTGAGTGAGTGAGTGAAGGTGGTGGTGAAGGTAATGGTGGTGGTGGTGGTGGTGGTGGTGGTAGAGCTAGCAGGTGATAGTGGTGGTGGTGGTGGTGGAAGTGGAAGTGGAGGTGGATACATCTAAGGCTAGAATAAGTAAACTACGTGGAATAAGAATAGATAGGTTGCCAAAAAAAAACTCACTTCTTGCCCTTCCTCTATATGTATGATTTGCTCATTGTAGGTGATAGTGAGGTAGAGATTGACCATGTTAAGGGTCTCGTCAAGACTGAATTTGAGATAAAGGATTTGGGAGAGCTACACTATTTTCTTAGCATAGAGATAATCAAGACTCCAAAGGGTATATGGTTGTTATAGAGACAATATGTGTTGGATATGTTAAAGAAGTATGATATGGCTAATTCCAAGACTATTTCTATACCTTTGGATGTTAATGCTAAGCTTAGTATATATGAGGGTGACTTGATTGAGGATGTCACTATGTATCGAAAGATTATAGGTAGTCTTATCTATTTGACGATCACTAGGCCAAACCTAAACTACACAGTTGGTTGGAGAGTCAATTTATGTAGCTTCTACGAAAGACATATTTGGATGTAGTGCATCGAACATTACATTATGTCAAGTCCACATTGGACTATACCTTATTCTATGGTGTAGATGTATCTTTGGACTTACATGGCTACACATATGCAGATTGGGTTGGTAGTATTTCAGACAAGAGATCTACTAGTGGTTTTGTGTTTTTCTTTGGTAGTGCTACTGTTACTTGGAGCAGCAAAGAAACATCCAACAATTGTCTTGTTTATAATAGAGGCAAGGTATAGAGGTGCTACAATTACCATTTCATTGGGGAGCGAGTTTGGCATGTGGTATTGACTTGGTTTATGTCAACATAGATGATCAAGCTACTGGTATTTTCATCCAAGCCTTAGGAGCTAAGAAGATTCAACACTTCAAGACTATGCTTGAAGTTCACGAGCTCCTGCCAAGAGGGGGAGTGTTGAGATGTCAAGCTCTACATGAGCTCGCATCCATTATACACCTTGTTAATGTGGTAGGATATTATTCACTAGCATGTTAGGTGACTAACATGAGGATATGCCAATGATTCTATAGTCGGACTACATTCACATAGTCCATCCTTGGTTATGGCACATTCATTGTGTCACCTCTTCCTTGCTTAGTAGGTTCACACTTAGTGACCACATGTACAAATGTTGTGGTACTTTCATATTATTCTTTTATCATGTTGTAGACTTAGTTCTTTTGTATGAAAGAAGAAGATAAAGATTTCAATCATATCTCTATGTGTGCTCAAGTCTCCATTCATTTTGTGTGTGTGCTCTTGTTTCTTCACCTCTCTTTCCTCTTATCTATTTTCACTTGGAGTCTCTCTCTCTTTCCCCTCTCTCAATTCACATGCAAAATAGAGTTTATTAATGGAGTTCTTTATATTCTTGCTAGTTAGGTTATATCTAGAAGGCAATGCCCATTCTCTTCACCTTCAACACTAATGCCATAGAAGCATGAAGGTTGTGTTTAGCAAAACTTGGCAAATTGAATGATCATCCATATCAATCCAATCCAACAACTATGTTTTGCTCTAAGAATAAGTCAAAGAAGAAGACAATAAGAACACAGTATTAAACACCTTGACTTGGATATTATGGTATTTAAGCATGAACACTCTACTAATATTGCAAAGGAAGCCCTATTGCAAGATCTCTTATTTCTCTCTTTTAAGGAGGCAAACATGCCCTTGAGAGATGAGCATGAAAAAGTTGTTGATGTTGCAAATGCTTGGACAATTTCTCTCATCCTTCATCCATGGAGATGTGGATGTATTCTTGAAAAAGTAATGATATCTAGCTACTTGTCATAATGTGGAAGCTTATTTCAAGTCCTTGAAGGCATTGTCAACCTTGAGCAAGACACTCTTTTACTAATGCATATGCACAGTTACCCATCATCTTTTAGGTTCTTGTTTTCCCTCATTTTCTCATATTTTAATGTATATTATTCAAATGCCACAAGCAACCTATCTCTATAATTCCCATGAAAGCTAGCATAGATTATGAAGGAACCTATGTAAAAGGTAATTTCCATCCTCTTAAGTTCTACACCAATGTAGAAGCATGAAGGTTGTGTCTAGCTCAGCAT
Organism: Lygodium microphyllum; assembly: GCF_053477565.2. Classification (NCBI taxonomy): domain Eukaryota; kingdom Viridiplantae; phylum Streptophyta; class Polypodiopsida; order Schizaeales; family Lygodiaceae; genus Lygodium; species Lygodium microphyllum. The sequence goes on from NW_028229519.1 coordinate 1,476,286, forward strand.
GGCAATATGAATCATCACCCAAAATGAATGCGAGTGTGGAAACATGATTATATGTTCCTATAGAAAGATTTATTGTAATAATCATTCAAGAAGGGTTGCTTGGTTTGACTTAACAACTATGGTTGGCTCCAAGAAAATAATATCAAGTTACCAAAGGCATTGACTTGGATCTCATATTTGAGCATCAATGCTCGATTGATGTCACAAAGGAAGCCCTATCGCAAGATCTCTGATTTCTCTCTTCTCATGACGTAGATATGCCCTCAAATGGTGAGTATAGGAGCAATGGATGTTGTAGATGATGGGCAAGATTCTCACATCCATCATCCAATGAGCTATGTGGATGTTGTAGAAGCTTGACCAAACTCTCTCATCCTTCATCCATCAAGCCTTGGGAAAAGAAAAAATATTTGTCAAATTTTCAGAATGGGGAAGCCATCTTTTGCCAAGCCCTTGAAGGTATTGTCAATAGTGTGCAAGTCACTATTTTGCTAATGTATATGCATAGTTACCCATCATCTTCCACGTGCTCTCTTGCCACCATTTTCTCATCTTTTAGTGTATATTAGCCTAATTCCCCTAAGCTATGTATCTCCATTACACCTATGAAAGCTAGCAAGATGGACTCCTCTTTGAACAAGAGCATAAATGATGAAGACAACTATTGATCCTTTGGAAGGTAATGCTTACCCATCACTTCATAATGTCACCATGGATTACACCTTGAACTCAAACTCTTATTTAGCTTATAATTTTCTCTCATGAAAGATATCTTCAAATTATTCATAGCAATCAACTATACAATTCCAAGATGTAGACAAATCAATGGCAACTAGTTCTATAGGTAGAATGTTTGTAGAAGAGATGTCTTTATGTAATGCTTTATGGTGGGCTAAAGAGAGTGGATTTGTTAATATTCACATTTGCATTCATCATATTTTTAAATATTACTCCCATGATATTTAGTTTTCTTTCTTAATATGAGTAGTCTACACTAATTTTAGAAAAAAATTCCAGCAAAATAGGTAACATGTGACACCCATCACTTCTTATGGAGTGATGTAGGATCTCTAATGCAACTAGGATAAACCTCTTGAAGGATGCATTTTTTGAAGGTTTTGAAAAAGCATAAATTGTTTGACTTAATTAAATATCTAAGAATCATTGGCATAGCTTCAAATAGCTTTGAAAAATGCACATCATGTGCAAAGCATGCCACATAGGCTTGCCAACTTTATAACAACACCAACTACACAAAACGTGATTAGCAAGCCTAGTTGATGACATCAGCCAAGCCAAATACTGTAAGGCTAACATGAGTCATCATAATTGAGCAATGTAAAATCTTTAAATCTTTTACTTTATAAAAATTTAAATCGATGCATCCATTAATGTCACTCTTTTGGTCCTTCATTGTCCCTCTTTTCTGAACCATTCATTTACAACTAGGTCTACTTGACAAGAATATCATAATACCCCAACTTCCTTTACTTTTCCATATGATGTATATACCTTGATTATTTAAAAATTTTATATAACCCACTTGGACAAAAAAAGATATATTGGGAGATCATTAGATGGCACTCTATTTGCCCCTTTGCCTCACAATCTACAATTTTGTTATACACAAATCAATAGAATCAATGCTTCACTTTATGGTTAGTAATATAAGCCTTTTATTTCTTATAATCAAAATTCATGGTATATAGATCTTACATTGGAGTCATCTATACTATATTATTACTTTGTTGTGGCTTAGCTAATTACCAAGCCACCAAAATGATTCCAAGCCCAACAAAAGGTCCCAAACTACATTCAAAGTTTTCCCCTCAAAAAGATAGTTGATTGTCTTAAATGCCTTTGTCAAGGACCACTTTTCTTTCTCTCTTCCTCTCTTGTATCTCTTTCTCTCAAAGCAATGCCAATTGTTCTCTCTCTCTCTCTCTCTCTCTCTCTCTCTCTCTCTCTCTCTCTCTCTCTCTCTCTCTCTCTCTCTCTCTCTCTCTCTCTCTCTCTCTCTCTCTCTCTCTCTCTCTCTCTCTCTCTCTCTCTCTTCTCTCTCTCTCCTCTGCCTCCCTCCCTCCCCTCTCTCTCTCTTTCTCTCTCTCTTTGTAAGCTTCGAAGCTTTTGAAGCTTCTCTGTACCCAATGCCTTCGTGAAGATGTTAGCTATCTGATCCTGTGTGCTGACATACACCAAGTCAATCTCACCTGCTAGTACCTTCTCTCTCACAAAATGGTAGTGTACCTCAATGTGTTTTGTCCTCGCATGGAACACAGGATTCCTAGCCAACTGTATACTACTCATGTTGTCACAATAAATGACAATTGGACCTTCCACCTGCACATCTAAATCATCCAATAGCTTTTGCAGCCATACTACCTCACATGCTGCAATAGCAGCACCTCTATACTCAACCTCTGTACTCGACAAAGCTACTGTAGATTGCTTTTTGCTGCTCCAAGTAGTTGTTGCACTACCAAGAGAGAACATGTATTCGCTGGTAGATCTTCTATCAGTCATACTACTAGCCCAATCTACATCTGTGTATCCAAACACTTGTAGATCTGTACCTACTTCATAGAAAAGTCCATAATGTAATGTGGACTTCACATATCTCAACATGCGCTGACTACATCCAAATGTGGCTTTCTAGGTACTTGCATAAACTAACTCACAAGACCAACAACGTAGCTCAAGTCTGGCCTTGTAATGGTCATGTAGATCAAAATCCCCACTATCCTCCTAAACATAGTAGGGTCTTCTATCTCATCCCCAACATCAGCACTCAACTTTACATTCTGCTCCATGGGACTGAAAGTGGTTTACATGCTGTCATACCATACTTGGACAACATATCCAAGCCATACTGTCTTTGGGACAACCATATACCATCATCACATCTGATCACCTCAATGCCAAGGAAGTACCTTAGCTCACCTAAATCCTTCATCTCAAACTTCTTCTTAAAAAAGTCATTGACTTCAGCAATCCCACTATCACTATCACCTGTAATAATCAAGTCATCCACATAGATGACTATGATGACCAAACCTCCATCTCCCATTCTCACATAAAGTGAGTGATCGGCATTAGAAACATAAAAGCAATATTGACAAGATACTCTCTGATCTTGTCAGACCATGCTCTAGGTGCTTCCTGGTTACGGACAGCAATACATCTTTGGTTTGAATAGACATTGTCTGCCAATACACGTCCAATACTTGAGCCCATAGAGTGCCTTCTTCAACCTGCACACATACGTGGGATGCTCTAAATCTTCATAACCTGCTAGCTGATCCATATATACTTCTTCCTGCAAATCACCATGCAAGAAGGCATTATTCACATCCATTTTCTGCAACCTCCAACCTTTGGCTGCTACCAAAGCAATCACACATCTGACAGTTGCCATCCTAGCAACTGGACTGAAGGTTTCTTCATAATCTATGCCATATGTCTAGGCATAACCTTTTGCAACCACCCTAGCTTTGTACCTACTAATAGAACCATCTGCATTGTGCTTAATCTTATAAACCCACTTACATCCAATAACTTTCTTGCCCTTCGGCAATGATACTAGATCCCAAGTTTTATTGGCCTTTAATGCATCCATCTCCTCATCCATTGCTGCATCCCAATGAGTATGACCAATAGCATCCTCAAAACAAGTGGGCTCAACATCCTCAACTAGTTTCACCATATAAGCATAATGATGAGCTGCATAACCTTCAAAACCAAATCTTTTAACAGGGTATCTGACCCTACTAGATCTGTGTACCACCGAATCACCCAATGGAGCCTTTACATTACTATGAGCTCTCTGTACACTTGGTGTCCTGATAAAAGGAATACCAAGCTCATCATCCAAGCTCTCTGAGCCACTGGAGTCTCCATCAAGAACTGCATCAATGCCATCTATCACTTCATTTTTTCCTTTGTCTTTACATGTAGTGCTACTAGATGCACCTGAAGATGTAGAGCTACTCCTTAGTCTCCCAGACCAAGGACTACCAGATTATGTCTCTGGGCCACTAAGAGTCTGTGATTCTTGCTTTTCAGCCTGCACATGAGTGTCATGATCATCATCATCATCCAATGCATCACCACTAGATGCATACCAACTGCTCATTTCATCAAAGATGACATCCGTGCTCACTCTGAACTTACATGTGACAGGGTTATAATAGCGATACCCTTTCTGCTCTAAAGAGTATCCAATAAAGACAAATTTTTCTGCCTTTCGATCAAGCTTCTTCCGTAGCTCATCTAGCACATGAACATATGCAACACAGCCAAATACCTTCAAGTGTGATACATTAGGCTTCTTGCCAATAAAGCATTCTTTAGGAGTCATCCCATGAACTACAGCTGTGGAAGTTCTATTCATAATGTAGGCAGCAATATGGATAGCCTCAGACCAAAAATGTTTGGGCATATTCTTTTCAGCCATTAATGCCTGTGCAACTTCTGCAATATGCCTGTTTTTTCTTTCTGCAACACCATTTTGCTGCGGGGTATACCTGTATGTGAACTGTCTCTTTATCCCATTAGACCTTAGAAAATCACTGAACTCATTCAAGAGGTACTCTCCCCCTCTATCTGACCTCAAGCACTTTACTTTCAAGCCTATTTCTCTTTCAACTGCAGCCTTAAAAGTTCTAAAGTGCTCAAATGCTTCACTCTTTTCCTTCATAAAATATACCCACAACTTTCTAGAACAATCATCAATGAATGTGACAAAGTATGAACTGCCTCCAAGAGATACATTTTGTGTAGGCCCCCAAATATCTGAATGCACAACATCAAGGATATTTCTGCTTATATCTCTGTCATGTGAAAAGAGTTGTCTTGCCTGCTTACCAAATTGACATGCTTCGCATACCTTATGAAATTGTGCAACTCTAAATGTAGGCACACCCTTTGGACTACATTAATTTCAGCCTTTGTACATTTGCATGTCCAATGCGTTTGTGCCAAATTTCAATATCTACAACAATACCTTTTACTTTAGCATACATAGCAGCATTTATAGTAGGAATTCCAGCATCCAAAGTAAACATACGTCCAACTCTACTTCCCTTTGCAACCAACCTGCACTTATCATTGAAGTCTTCTACAAAGCAGCCCTTTGCATTAAATCTGACTTGCAGCCCGTGCTCTACCATTTGACCGACTGACACCAAGTTCTTTGTAATAGATGGCACATGTAATACATCTGAAAGACTCTTTGTCTTACCATCATGCAAGGACAAGGGGACTTTTCCAATGTGTAAAATTGGGTGGCATGAATCATCACCTGTCTGCACATAACCTGCATTTTGCAAATCATGCATCTCTCCAAATCATTTTGCATGGCTGGTCATATGATTGGATGCACTTGAATCAACATGCCAAACATCATCATGTGTTCCCTTTCCTGTAACAGCATTCAGCATATGCTACATAACAAACAGACGTTCATTTTTGTCTTCATTCTGTCGTGAAGACGATGCATAGTTTCCTTGCTACAACTTACCACTGCGAATATCATCTTTCTTAGCATAACATTGGGCTGCAATATGCCCTGTTTTTCCACAATAGTGACACACAATACCAAAGTTATTAGAACCTCTGTTCTGCCATCCACCACTTCTTCTAAAGCTCCCTCTACCTCTAAAGTTACCACGACCTCCTGAAACCTGCATATCGCCAAATTGTTGATTCAATCTATTATGCTGGTTGTCACTACCACGTCCTGTACCACGGCCTCTTGAAGAGGACCTACCACGTCCCCTTCCTGAATTGGAGTAGAAAGCTTGAACCTGTTCACCACTTTTTTCAGATGTCTCACTCTGCATGTTGATCTCTTCAATGATCATAAGAGAGACCAACTCATCGAAATCTGGAAATGGCTTTCTGGCATATACAAAAGTTACAAAAGACTTCCAATCCTTTTCATTGTTAGTCCACCCAAGGTAGACGACACCAAATCATCATCATCGGGCATTGCATCAATCGCTGCCAAGGCATCTGCAATGCTCCTTACCTTCAGTGCATACTCATTGATAGACATCTTTCCTTTCTTCAATGTATTCAACTCTTGCTTGAGTTGAATCTTTCATGCCTTTGTATTTACGGAAAACATACTTTCAAGTATGGTCCAAGCTGCATATAAATTCTCTGCATTTCTAATATGTCCCAGCATATTATTGTCAATTACTGCAGGCAGCCAATACATGACCTTTTTGTCTTTTGCATTCCATTCCTTCCGTGCCTTTGTCTCTTCTGCAGTTGGAGGATCACTCACCTCCGGCTCCTTTTTTTCACCTGAAACAAACTCGTAGAGGCCTTTTCCAATAAGGAAGTTCATGACACGGAACTTCCATGAAGGGTAGTTGTTCTTTTTGAGCTTCTCAATGATGGGGTTTCCACTGTTCTCTGCCATTATCACAAAACTAATACCAAACAGCAAGCAAATCTTCTGCAACCCTCGACCTGTAGTGCGCAGCAATACACGAGATAGCCTTTTTCACTGTCTGCTCAACAATACATGCAATCTACAACCAGTTTGTAGATAAAACTTGTGTTTATTCGCTGGTAAACACCTTTGAACTTATAGATCTGAAATCTGTAACCTATGCACCTGTATATGGTAGACACAACTGAAATTGCAGGATGCCTTGAACTGCTATCCGCAACCTTGTAAGTCTAAAATGGGGCCTGAAATGACCTCCGATGGCCAAAATAGCAGCGCTCTTCGTGCACACCAAATCTCACTACAATCTGAGATTTTTGCTCTACCCTGCTTCCGGTGCCTCCACAGGCACTGTTCAAGAGAAGAAGTAGAGAATGGAAGAGCTTCTTACTCGTTGCTTGCTTGCTCGAATCCTTGGCTCCTCTCCTTTGCTTTAGCCTTCAAAACCAGCCTCAATCAGTGGTGCAGCTCTGATACCATGTCAAGAATCGCGTGGTGGGGGGACTTGCGCAAGATGCTACGCCGAGAACACACAGAATGCACAAGGAGAAGCTCACTCAAGAGACAAGAAGAGAGATGGAGGCCAAAACGTTTTCTTGCTAATTTCTTCTTCTTCTTTCACACACTTTACAATGTGCACAAAGTATAGATAAGTTACAACATAAAGGAAAGTAGCCTACTAAGTCAAACAGAGTCATAATGACAACCGACGTGCTAAGTGTAGATGTGTGGACCCATCTAACCAGGTGGTCCATCATTAATGTTCGCATGTGTTGAGCTTGTCATCTCAAGAATGAACTTCCCTTTAGGCCATGGCTATTTGGCGTCTTTTCTCCAACTAGGATGCAACCATGGCCTATTTTTTGGCTTCAAGCTCTGCTACGATGGTTTTTTTCTCCTCCTTGGCTTTCTCTAATTGAGAGAGGAGCTCCTTGACATACTCGTCATATTCTTCAAATAGCCTCTCTGTTGTGGGACGGAGATTGTGGAGCCTGCCACCTTTTGCCTCTTAGAATCTTGCCTCGACTCAGTATCTGCCATAGCCGGCCTTTTGGTTCCTACCAAGGGGGTTCCTTCTACTGCTCCTTGGCCCATTTCTTTATTCACAAAGTAATGGACCCAAGCCATTAAGTTATTGGCATCCACCTAGGTCATAAAACTGGGAGTGGAGATGGCAGTGGTGGTGGTGGGTGTCAGAAGAGTGGGAATGGGGGTGATTGGGTCCTTTCCCTTGCCTTCTTGCACTGCAGGTGGCACAAACTCTGGCACATGGGTGCTTGAGCTCGACCCTTCATCTCTGATTGGGCTTGCAAGTTCTGGCTCGTCCTGCCTAGAATACCACTCAATGGACCTGCGCATGGCAAGGGCCATGTCTTCCTCCTTTTTTCTCAACTCCTCTTCTTCCTTTCTTCTTCTTTCCTCCTTGGCCTTTTTGGACTTCCTAAGAGCCTTTTGCAAGTCTTCCTTCTCTTATTTTCTCCTCTCCTCTTCCTACTTTCTTAGCGCAAATTTCTTCTTTATCTTCTTAGCCTTCCCCCGGCTAGTCTGCTCTTCTTGTTCCCTATCTTCTTCTTCCTCACTCAATGTCCTTTCACTAGATTGCGCCTCCTATTCCTAGTGAGGTGGTGACTTGCTTGGAGTTTCATCTACTCCTTCTCCCGTTTCTTCCTGCCCTTGTTCCAAGGCTTCCCTGATGATCGCAGTGAGGACCCCACCGAATCCGATGGTTGCAATATTTGAAGACAAAGCTTTCCTTTTAGCCTTGGTGGCAGGAGATTCTCCTCCGGCAAGTTGTCCTCCCGTTGCCAAAGCTTTTGTTGAGGTCTCATTGGTCTTCCTCACAAAACCGTCGAGGTTCACCTCATCCATCGAGCTTGCTGCGATGCTCTCTAGCATGGGAACATTGATGCAGCTCATGATGGTGTTGTACCTCTGACTAGAGAACAACGTGTGCACCATCTTGGCTTGGAGTTAGACTTCAGAATCTAGGATATCTGCCAAGCTAATGCCGTTGTTGGTGTGGACTTTTACCTTGTCTATTCCTAGCAAGGCATATACATCTCTCTTTAGTTTCCTCTCTACTTTGTTCGCCAAGCCCAATGCCTTTTTCACCAGCTCTAGGGTTAATTCAATTAACACCTGACGAGTTTCCTCTCCCTCATGCACAGTTACGGTACCGCAGTTCCTGTGGAAAGTCCTTGGGAACTCTGCACAGTGGGAGTAGTCCACCCCCTGGCTTATTGCTTCCACGTATTTCTGCAGATTGCATTGCTTGATGATTTGCCTTGCAGCCCGTTCTTCAATGGCCACATCTTCTAGGTTAAAGATATACTAGAACTTGAACTAGTTGAAGGCTCGTGTTTCCACTGAAAGTCCATACTTTGCTTGTTCTTCTTTTAAAAAAGAAAATTTACCAGCCTTCTCTTGACCTACCATGATGGGTGCCTATCATGAAGCCATATTCAACATTAGTGTTTTTCAGAATAATTACAAGCAACCGGAGATGACTACTTACTTATTGAACTGAAATGCTTGAGTACAAAGGTAGGATTTTTCCTCCCATTAGTCTATTGATTTCAAATTTTATTGACATTTTCCTCAATCACAAGTTGTTGCATCCTACCCTTGCAATGTGTGGTTTTCCTTTATTGTTTTTCTTATGTGTTTGGTTTGATTCACCTTACCCCCTCCCCCTTCTGAAAAACGAGAAAAGTCCTTTCTAGGATTAAAGGGTTAGAGGATGAAGGGTCTTCAATACATAATCTTAGCATTTTACGTTCGCATGAGCCAAGTGTAGAAATTCATATTATATTCTAAATCAGCATTGCTATCCATATCGAAAGGGTAGATGCCTACATGCATGATGTAAGTGTGGACATCAAGCAAGAAACTCCACTCGGCTAGCAACATGCAACTCCTCCTCCGTGAGGATGCGATCTAAATACAGATGTCCCTTAATGTGTTCTTTGAGGGGTCGATTATTGCGGAGGGTAGTCAACACCCTATATGAAGTTGGAGCTACATAGATTGGGTCGTATTCCAATGCTTTGATTGTGCATCGTTGCTCAGCATTGGTCATTATTTGGCATCCCTCCAGCTCCCATTACAGTCGTAGAGCATACCATTTCCACAAGAAGGAGGAGTCATTATCAGCAAGTTATTTCAACTTCTCAATTTCTTGGTTTGTGGCCATGATCATGTTCTTGGTATACAATGTAATGAGACACAGTTTGATTGCTTGTTCCTTGGATATCTCAGTTGCAATTAACTCATCAGTTGCTGCAAAAGCCTTAACAAATGCAAATTCTGACTCCTCCCAAGAGCAAGGGAGTGTTCGTACTTCCGTTACTATAGGTTCTTCCAAGAGACCTAAGTCAAGTCAATCATAGCTTTTAGCCAATGCCATGAAAGTAGCGTCCAAGCATCTTAGGCAATCAACCAAGTCGTCCCTATTATTTTCAGCTAAGTTTGCGACCAAGGTTAGAATTGATCACTATTCATAAGAGGGTCTAAGCCCTATCAGGTGGTTGAGGTTTGACAACACTATAGTTTAGCAGCTAATGGTCGTAGCTGGGTTGGCTCCTTAGGTTGTAGCTTGGCCTCATGTTCGATGGGTTGGGGGGTATCATCAGTGCAAGATTTGGCCGTTGTATTACTAGCAAGCTACAATTTTGGGTGACTGATTGGTTGTGAGGCATTGGCATTACTAAGCTAGGTTATAGTGGTTCTATGGACTTGGTTGTCAAAAATCGCATCGTGGGAGGACTTGCTTGAGCTACTGTGCCAAACACACACTATATACACAAGAGGAAGCTCACTCAAGAACACAAGAAGAGAGATGGAGGCCAAAACTTTTTCTTGCTGGTTTCCTCTTCTTCTTCCACACACTATACAATGTACACAAAGCATAGATAAGATACAACATAAAGGAAAGTGGCTTACTAAGTCAAACAGTGCATAACCGACTACACTAATCTACTGGTGCTATGTCTTTTCCAGCTGTAGGTAGGTGTAACAAACTAAATATAATAAGTGATAAGTCAGTGGCCATGTGAGTATCATAATGACCACCAACGTGGTAAGTGTAGATGTGCGGACCCATGTAGCCAAGTGGTCCACCATCAATGTCCGCACGTGTTGAGCTTGCCATCTCAACACTCCCCCTCAAGCTCAACTCTATCTCTGTAACTCCAAGTAAGCTTTGAAACTTTCGAAGCTTCTCTCCACCCAATGCCTTTGTGAAAATGTTAGCTATCTGTCCTGTGTGCTGACATATACCAAGTCAATCTCTCCTGCAAGTACCTTTTCTCTCACAAAGTGGTAGTGCATCTCAATGTGTTTTGTCCTAGCATGGAACACTGGATTCCTAGCTAGTTGTATGCTACTCATGTTGTCACAATGAATGACAACTGGACCATCTCCTTGCATGTCCAAATCACCTAATAACTTTTGCAGCCATACCACCTCATATGCTGCCATAGCAGCACCTCTATACTCAGCCTCTGTACTTGATAAAGCAACTATAGGTTGTTTTTTGCTGCTCCATGTAACTGCTGCACTACCAAAGGAAAACATGAATCCACTTGTAGATCTTCTATCTAACATGCTACCATCCCAATCTACATCTGTGTATCCAAAGACCTGTACGTCCTTACCTACCTCATAAAAAATCCATAATGTAAAGTGGACTTCACATACCTCAATATACGTCTAACTGCATCCAAATGAGGCTTTCTAGGCATCTGCATAAATTGACTGACAAGGCCAACAGCATAGCTCAAGTCTAGCCGTGTGATAGTCATGTAAATCAAACTCCCTACTATCCTCCTGAACATAGTAGGGTCTTCTATCTCATCTCCAACATCAGCACTCAACTTCACATTTTGCTCCAGTGGTACTGACAGAGGCTTACATGCTGTCATACCATACTTGGATAACATATCCAAGCCATACTGCTTTTGGGACAGCCATATACCATCATCACATCTTATCACCTCAATACCAAGAAAGTATCTCAGCTCACCCAAATCTTTCATAGATGACTATAGATGACCAAGTCATCCACATAGATGACTATGATGATCAAACCTGCATCTCCCTTTCTCACATAAAGTGAGTGATCAGCATCAGAAATACAAAATTCAATATTGACAAGATACTCTCCAATCTTGTCAGACCATGCTCTAGGTGCTTGCTTCAGCCCATAGAGTGCCTTCTTTAACTTGCACACATATGTGGGATGCTCTAAATCCTCATAACCTGCTGGCTGCTCCATATACACTTCTTCTTGCGATTCACCATGCAAGAAGGCATTCTTAACATCCATTTGCTGCAAAATCCAACCTTTGGCTACTGCCAAGGCAATTACACATCTAACAGTTGCCCTCCTAGCAACTAGACTAAATGTCTCTTCATAATCTATACCATATGTTTGAGCATAGCCTTTTGCAACCAACCTAGCTTTATACCTGCTAACTGAACCATCTGCATTATGCTTGACTTTGTAAACCCACTTACAGCCAATAGCTTTCTTACCCTTAGGTAAGGGTACCAAATCCCAAGTCTTATTGGCTTCTAATGTAGCCATCTCCTCATCCATTGTTGCATCCCAATGAGCATGACCAATAGCATCCTCAAAACAAGTGGGCTCAACATCCTCAACTAGTTTCACCATATAAGCATAATGATGAGCTGCATAACCTTCAAAACCAAATCTTTTAACAGGGTATCTGACCGTGCTAGATCTGTGTACCACCGGATCACTCAATGGATCCTTTACATTACTATGAGCTCTCTGTACACCTAGTGTCCTGACTGAAGGAATATCAAGCTCATCATCCAAGCTCTCTGAGCCACTAGAATCTCCATCCAATCCCAAATGACTGGTAGATGCATCATTACCATCCAGCACTTTCTTGTTTCCTTTGTCCTTCCCTGCAACACTTATAGATCCACCTGAAGATGTGGGGCTACTCCTTAGTCTCCCAGACCAAGGGCTCACTGTAGGTGTAGTACCAGATGATGTTTCTGGTTCACTAAGATTCCGTGATTCTTGTTTATCTTTCTGCACATAGCTGTACTGATCATTATCATCATCCAAAACATCACTAGCAGGTGTATACTAACTTCCCATCTCATCAAAGATAACATCCCTGCTCACTCTGAAGTCACCTGTGATAGGGTTATAACAGCGATACCCTTTCTGCTCTAAAGAATATCCAATAAAAACACATTTTTTTGCCTTTGGATCAAGCTTCTTTTGTAGCTCATCTGGCACATGAACGTATGCAACACAGCCAAATACCTTCAAGTGTGATACATCAGGCTTCTTGCTAGTAAAGCATTCTTCAGGAGTCATCCCATGGACTGCAGAGCTATGGGAGTTCTGTTTATAATGTAAACAATAGTATGGACAGCCTCGGACCAAAAATGTTTGGGCATGTTCTTTTCAACCATTAATGCCCGTGAAACTTTTACAATATGCCTATTTTTTCTTTCTGCAACACCATTTTGCTGTGGGGTATACCTGCAAGTAAATTGCCTCTTTATCCCATGAGTCCTCAAGAAGCCACTGAACTCATTAGAGAGGTACTCTCCCCCTCCATCTGATCTCAAGCACTTCACTTTTAAGCATGTTTCTGTTTCAACAGCTGCCTTAAAATATTTGAAGTGCTCAAACATATCACTCTTTTCCTTCATGAAGTATACCCATAGCTTTCTTGAACAGTCATCAATAAATGTGACAAAGTATTTGCTGCCACCAAGAGATACATTCTGTGTAGGCCCCCAAACATCTATATGTACTACATCAAGTATATTTCTGCTCACTTCTCTATCATGCGAGAAGGGTTGTCTTGCATGCTTACCAAATTGGCATGCTTCACAAACTTTATGCAATTCTGCAATTCTAAAAGAAGGCAACCCTGTAACCAATCCTCTAGACTGCATTAATTTCAGCCTTTGCACATTTGCATGTCCAATACGTTTATGCCATATTTCAATATCTGCAACTACTCCTTTTTCTTTAGCATACATAGCAGCATCCATTGTAGGAATTCTAGCATCTAAAGTGAACATTCGGCCAACTCTACTTCCTTTTGTGACCAACCTGTACTTATCATTAAAGTCTTCTACAAAACAATCTTTTGCATTGAATCGGACCTGCAATCCTTGCTCTACCATTTGGCCAATAGATACTAGATTCTTTGTAATTGATGGCACATGTAATACATCTATCAGACTCTTTGTCTGGCCATCATACAAGGACAAGGGAACCTTTCTAATGTGTGAAATTGGGTGGCATGAATCATCACCCGTCTGCACATAACCTAGGTTTTGTAAGTCCTACATCTCTCCAAAATATTCAACATGACTGGTCATATGATTAGATGCGCCTGAATCGACATACCATATATCATCATGTTTCCCCTTTCCTATAACTGCATTCATCATATGCTGCATAACAAACAGATGCTCATTTTTGTCTTCATTTTGTCGTGAAGATGATGCATAGTTTCCTTGCTACAATTTACCACTACGAATATCATCATTTTTTGCATAGCAATGGGTTGTAATATGGCCTGTTTTGCCACAATAATGGAAAACAATAGCAGAATTTCCAGAACCTCTATTCTGCCATCCACCTCTTCCTCTAGAGCTCCCCCTACCTCTAAAGTTTCCTCTGCCTCTAGAAACTTGCATTTCACCAAACTGTTGATTGAACCTATTTTGTTGGTTATCACCAGCACGTCCCATACTATGGCCTCTCGAAGAGGATCTACCACGTCCCCTTCCTGAACTTGAGTAAAATGCTTGGACCTATTCACTATTTCTTTCAAATGAATCACCCTGCATATTGATCTCTTTAGTAATCATGAGAGAGATCGGCTCATCAAAATCTGGAAATGGCTTCCGTACATATACTGAAGTAACAAATGATTTCCATGCCTTCTCATTGTTAAGGCCACTCAGAGTGGATGGAATCAAATCATCATCATCCGGCATTGCATCAATCGCTACTAAAGCATCTGCAATGCTTCTCACCTTCAACACATACTCATTGACATACATTTTTCCTTTCTTCAAGGCATTCAACTCTTGCTTAAGTTGAATCTTTCGTGCCTTTGTATTTACTGAAAACATGCTCTCAAAAATTGTCCAAGTTGCATGTGAAGTTTCTGCATTCCTAATATGTCCCAGCATAGTATTATCAATGACTACAGATAGCCAGTACATCACCTTTTTATCTTTCTCATTCCACTCTTTCCATGCTTTTAATTCATCTGCAGTCGGCAGCTCTGGCTCCTTTTCTTCACCTGAGACAAACTCATAAAGGCCCTTTCCAATGAGAAAGTTCGTCACATAGAACTTCCATGAAGGGTAGTTGTTCTTATCGAGCTTCTCAATAATGGGATTTCCACTGTTCTCTGCCATTATCACAAACAAGGATACAACACAACAAGCTAGTCTTCTGCAATGTTTCACAACACGTGCACAGCACTACATCAAGTAATCTTTTTCACTAATTGCTCAATAGCACATGTAATCTACAACCCGTAACCTACACACCCACTTTCAGCCAATATATAGCCAAAGCCAATGTATCCTGAAACTGTTATCCACAACCTTTGCGACTCTAAAACGGGGCCTGAAACAGCCTCAGATGCCCAAAATAACTACGGGAAAGACCTAAAGGGCTTATCTACAGAATATACAGTGATATGCTTGTGTACCAAATCTCACATCAATCTGAGATTTTTTCTCGACCCTGCTTTCGGTGCCTCCACAGGCGCTATCCAAGAGAGAGAGTGGAAGAATGGGAGAGCTTCTTACCCGTTGCTTGCTTGCTCGGACCTTGCTTCTTCTCCTTCACTTCAGCCTTCGAAATCAGTCTCTCTCAGTGGCGTGGCTCTGATACCATGTCAAGAATCGCGTGGTGGGGGGACTTGCTTGAGCTACTGCACCAAACACATACTATATACACACGAGGAAGCTCACTCAAGAACACAAGAAGAGAGATGGAGGCCAAAACGTTTTCTTGTTGGTTTTCTCTTCTTCTTCCATACATTATACAATGTACACAATGCATAGATAAGATACAACATAAAGAAAAGAGGCCTACTAAGTTAAACAGTGCATAACCAACTACATTAATCGACTGGCGCTATGTCTTTGCCAGCTGTAGGTAGGTGTGACAAACTATAATAAATGATAAGTCAGTGGTGGCCATGTGATGATCATAATGACCACCAACGTGCTAAGTATAGACGTGCAGACCCGTCTAGCCAGGCGGTCCACCATCAATATCCGCACGTGTTGAGCTTGCCATCTCAACATTGGTGGCGTGCTTCTCTAGTGGTCTGAGTGTCTCCAACTCACAATTTTGTGTGGCCAAGCTCGAGCATTACGTTTAAGTAGTAGTTTTGGTTGTTTTGGCTTTAGGTAGCCAAATCCAGGGATTACCCTCATAGTAGCCTTATGCTTACAACAAGATTTTGGGGACCCATCGCAGTTTGACCGTGCGTTGCTATTTACAGTTCTGTCTTGGCTTTCTAGGTTTCGAGTGTTGGTCTTTAGCACCACGAGAGCGTGGGTCTCTGCTTCAAGGTGGTAGTCCTTGACGCTTAGGTACCCATTTGAACTAGGGTTTCTTGGCATCAATATTGGGTTCAGCAAGTTGTCGGCTTTGAGGTTTGGCGAGTTGTGACGAGTCATGACCCCCCTCCTTAGGCTTGACAGTGGGGTTCTCTACTGGTGGCTTTGTGGACTTGGAAGGAGTCACGCTGCCTTGCTGAAAGATGCATCTATTCAAATGTCGCCTATGGCTAGGCAGATACGTTGTGACTCGTAGTCGATAGTACAACAAGCTTGCTTCTTGAAGGTTTGTCCTAACAATGATTCTGTGCTTGCATTCTTAGTGTTGGGCAACACATAGAAGATTATTTACATGCTTTCAGACTCGATAGAAATGGCAACCTTGCACTTTCCTAAAAGTATATAGGGTTGGCCTCCATAAGGGTTGAGCTTAGCATTAGTGGGCTGCAATTGCAATTTGCCAATTTGGGTCCAATGGTCATGGGTTAAGAAATTAAAATCAGCTCCCTCATCGATCAATGCATTGATGGTGCATGTGTGCTTAGTAGTGACCGTCATGCTTAGGTAGGATTGTGCTATTGCTTCATCATCCTCACCATCCATCTCAGTGATAGTGGCTACTCATACGTGGACAGGGGGTCCTAGCATTGGGGGCCCATGTAATGGGTGCGTGGGAGGGAAGTACTTCTTTATGCGGCTCCCATTGAAGAAGCCTATGCCCTGACCTTCTAGGGTATCGAGTTCTACATTGCCAGTTCGACTAATGGTTTGAACCTTAAATGGTCCTAGCCCCCGAAACTTTAGCTTTTGTTTATGTCCTTTGATTGAGTACTTCTTTCTGTGCCTTCCATTGAAGAAGCCTATGCCCTCACCTTCTAGGGTTTCGAGTTCTACGTTGCCAATTTGGCTGATGGTTTGGACCTTAAATGGTCCTAGCCCCCCTGAAACTTTAGCTTTTTCTTATGTCCTTTGACTGATTACAGCATTACAAAATCACCATATTCAAAGTTGCGCTGCTTGACATGCTTGTCAAATCAATGTTGCATCTTGCCTTTTCACATATTAGTGCATGGGTAGCTAGAAGATGGGTTTCCGATAAGTGTTTGACTTCAATCAAGTATTCTGTCTATGCCTCCTTCCCATCCCATCTCTCTTGAAGGGCTATCCTAAGGCTTGGTATGAAGAATTCCAAGGGAAGGATTGCCTATGTACCATATGTCAATCTAAAGGGGATATGTTCTACAACCGTCTTGTAAGCTATGCGGTAGGCCCACAAGGCCACCATCAGCTTGTTATCCCAATCACTGCATAAAGCAACAATGACTTTGGTCAACATGACACTTACTAAGATTCTATTTGTGGATTTGGCTTGACCATTTGCCTAAGAGTAATAAGGCGAGGATTTTTTATGGATGATTAGGAAGGAGAATAGGAGGTGAGCTATCACTTCATTGATGAAGTTGTGACTTGGTCCCTAACTAGTTCGATGAGGCAGCCGACCGTGAGATCACTTGCTCCCATAGAAACTTAGCAATGGCCCTAATGTCATTCTTTCTCATAGCTCATGCTTCTGCCCATTTTTTTAGATAGTCGGTAGTGGCCACAATGACAATTTGGCTTATGAATACTGTGCCGCAAGACTAATGGGTCTGATGAAGTCAATCCCCCATTTCTCAAAGGGTTGTCATGCGATAATTAGGGTTAACTACATGTGATCCTTACGAATCGAAACTTTAGTCTGTTGGCATCACAATGCTTCACAAATTGTCCCACATCTCAAAAGAGAGTAGGCCACCACAGCTGGGACTATAGCATTTGAAAGATGTCACATCTCTGCTGAAATGTCCTCCTGCGATTCTGCTCTGTGCTTCTGTCAATACATCATGCGTCTCACGCTCACACACGCATCTGTGCAATAACCTGCCTTGCCCCAGTCTGTAAAGTTGGACTGCTATCAACTGATAGTGTTGGATCTTCAGGATGAGTTGCCTAAGTCAAGCTTTTTCTATCGGTCGTTTCGACAATCCGTGCTCAAGCACTTGAACTATGTCATCTACCCAATACGGTTTCATGTCAGCTCTAAATAAATCTTTTTTGTTGGATAAGTAGAATAGATGCAGGTGTCTGGAAATTCATCCACAATGCCTTGTCCAGCCACTTCTCCTGTGGGGATACAAGACAAATGGTCAACCATGTAATGCTGCTTCCCTTTACGCACCACCATAGAAAAGTCAAACTCCAAAAGCAGAATAAGACATCTAGCAATGCGTCCTGTAGCGCATGGCTTGTTAAAAAAGATACAACAAGGTTTGATGGTCAACAAAGAAAGTAAAAGGCGCAGCCAAAAGATAATATCAAAATTTCTTTACGACAAACACCATGGGCAAGCCCTCTCTCTCCATTGTCAAGTAATTTATTTTGGTCTCTGTGAGTTGTTTGCTAGCAAAGCTCACTGGGTAATCCAGGTTGTGTTCACCAATCTGGCACAACATAGCTCCTATGGTGAATTTCAAAGCGTTGATATGCACATGAAACATGAGTGTCCAATTTGGGGATTGTAGAATTGGTGTTGTGGTAAGAGCCTTTTTCAATTCCTCATACATGCATTGGCATTCCTCAGTCCATTCAAATATGATCAACTTGTATAGAGGTCTAGCAATCAATGCATAGTTCAACATGAACCGTCGATAATACCCTGTGTGTCCTAAGAAGCATTTAACACTCTTGAAATCAGTTGGGGATGGAAGATCGACAATGACCTTGATCTTCAAGAAATCTGTGGCAATGCCATTCTTTGACACCATATGTCCTAGGATACATCCATGCTTCACCCAAAACTGACACTTCAATGGGTTCAATGAGAGACGGTATCGTCGACATCGTTCAAAGACCGTCTAAGTGTTCTCTCCAAGTAAAATGAACACACAAATCATCCATAGACCTCTAACTCCTTCCTTAGCATGTCTTTGAATATTGTACATATCATTCATTGGAAGGTGGTTGGTGTGTTAGTCAACCCAAAAGGCATGACTATGTAGGCAAAGATGCCCCATTCCGTGGTAAATGCAGTTTTATGTCTATCGTTAGGATATATTTGCATCTGATTGTACCCAGAGAAGTCATCTAGGAAACTATAGGTCTCTTTGCCATCCACTCTCTCGAGCATGTGCTCGGTGTATGGCAGTGGGTAATTATCTTTCTTTGTAGCTATGTTTACGTTCTTGTAACTAACACACACTCTAATCTTTCAATTCTTCTTTAATACGATGACTATGGGGAAATCCCAGTCCGTGTGTTCAATTTCATAGATGAATCCTACTCTCATTAGTCTGTTGATTTCTTCCTTGACAGCATGGGCATGCTTTGGATTCATGGGATATGGTAGCTACTTAGACCGTGTTGCATCAGTGTCATAAGTATGTTGTGAATCACCACACTTGGGTCTACCCCTTTGAGCTCTTCTAGGGACCAAGCAAAGATGTCTATATACTCCTACAAGAGAGCAATGAAACCTACTCCCTCTTCCTTAGTCAAGTCATTGACTATAAAGACAAGTTGTGGGGTCTCCCCTTCCTTGGCTAAATTGACCTCCTTTACCTTAGTCAAGTCATTGACTATAAAGACAGGTCGTGGGGTCTCCCCTTCCTTGGCTAAATTTACCTTGGTGGGTCCCTTGATTGGTTTGCTTACTTGCCCCTGTCGTTTGGCTCCCAGGAAGATCACCACCCTATCTCCCTTTTTGAACTTCATGAATCGTTTTGGTAGGTCTTGCAGTTTTAATTGTTCTTTTGTCTATATTTCTTTAGGGAGCTTCCGTCATTCCTCCCTTAACCGTCGGCATCTTAAATGGATAGGTAGGTCCCCCTTGGTGCGTCTAGTCTTGGGGGGTTGAGGTATTTCAAGGTCACTATCTGAGCTGACTTCCGAATTAGAATCAAACTCTCTATCTTCGCGAGAAGAGGGGCTCTCTCCTAGTGGTCGTAGCTCAGAAGGTGAGTCCATTCGTAGCAGTGGTGTGTTACTTGGTTGGGTTAGGCCTACTTGCTTGTAGTTGATTGCACCTATGTGCTTCAACCAAGTTTGATCACAGTCCTTATGTATGAATCCTTTCTCTACTCTAAGGGCATTCTGCCTGCATGGTATGGAGTCTACTCATATTTGTTCAATTATACATCCCCCGATGTCGTATTTTATGGTATCAATTTCCCTGTTTCTCTCATCACTAAAGGAACAATAGTCCTCATATTCATCGTCAGAGCTGTCTTTGTTTGGTTGCTCATCATTCCCCAGGTTCTAGCATTTCTCTTTTTGTTGGCCAAGGATTAAGGCCCAATTGTACCTCAAGTTTAAATTGTGCACCTTGGACGATCATCATTCAGGCACGTCTAAGAGTTCTTGGAGTGGCTTGAGGTTTGTGGCTGGATTGCCATTCAATTTGTCCATAAGATATTCTAAGATCTCCAGGAGCTTTCATCTATTATTCAGGACTCAAAACATGACTGGATTTGGTCTTTTGTATAGGCTTCCAGTCATCATGGCTTGTTCATACTCCTCAATGTCTGAGAATGGTAGGTTAATGGTAGAAAGAACATGCATCTAGTCTCGCTCGTCCTCAGGGCATGGGATATACTTGGTAAGGTCCCCATAGGATCCCCTAGTCTATCTATCACCCTTCAGCATGGTGGAGATGGCATCCAAGTCGACAGGCATAGTCTTCCATGGGTCCATCTCCACTCTTACGGCCTGTGTTTGATTGCCCAAGAAGATAAGACCATTGCCCCAGTCCTCTATGACCCTCGCGTTATGCATCTAGGGTCAACCTAGTAGGATGTAGTAGTTCACTCCCTTCATGACAATAAAGTCAACATAGAATTGGATTCCTACAATCTTTAGTGGCCTATTTTTTAATACTCCGAATGGGTTCACCTTCATTCCGTTAGCCAGTGTGACATTGAACCTAGCAATCTCGATTGGTGGGTTACCCCAAGTTTGGAGTACTACATGGCTTAGCACACTCACTCATGTCCCCGTGTCTACGATTCCCTTTCTGGTGATGTCCCGCAGGGCTAAGATTGGTAGGACTACATGCATTTTTTTGCCTTCCCAAAAGGCATTAATGTGCAAGGATTTAGGTATGGAGTGCAGCGTCAGACTCGGTATTTGAGTTTTTGCATTGTGCTCGGCAAAGTTTGTGGCAATTGGCTCATTTGGTTCTTCAACCCACTGTTTCAGCTCTAGCCATAGTGTTGGATGCTACCTAAGCAGGTCGCCTAAGCTTAGAGTTACAAGGGTGGTCACCATTGTATTGAGGAGGTTGCTAGTCACTTGCCTCTCTTCTAATTTTGTGGTTCTTCGCCAATGGCCCTGATTGGTTTGCTGGCCCAAAGCATTTAGACTTTGTCTAGGCGGCCCAGCTTAGGCAGCTCAACTTGTGGTGCCATTGTCTCCCTTCATCTTGGTCGTGGGAGAGAGATTGGTGTGCTTATGCTTGAGAGATCATCAATCTAGTCTTCTAGTATGGGCTTAGCATCCTTTAGGTGCTCCTAGGCCTCCTTCACCTACTCTTTCACCTTCTTGATGGCTCGTGTTGGCGCTTCGGGTTGAGATACTCCCCAACCTTAGCACTTCCCTTTTCAACTATCCGTGGGGCAAATGTTTCTTCCTCTGCATTAATGGCTTTCCTTCCAACCGGTAGTGTTTTGGAACTTTCAGTTTTGAGGGTGACCTTAGCATCTGGTCTTTTCTTCCTTCATCTCTAGCTCTTCTTTCCAACTAAGGTTGCGTCAAGGTTGCTAGGCCCTGGCAATGAAATGCTAGTCTACTTCATCTGCACGTGTGTCATGACATGCAATGGGATAGGCATGGCCTCCCCATCGAGTGTCTCGACACCAAACAACCCCACTGGAACCGATGGCTCATTTGCTGAGCCAAAAGATAGCCTCTGCCTAGGAAAATTGACAAAGAGATGAGTGATTCCACACTCAACACATCTCGGGTCATCCTTATCTCTATTTGCTTGCTCCCTCTTGGGGCAGCGTGAAGAAATGTGTCCTGGGTGACTGCAAGTCCAACACACGATTGGCTCTTGGATCTAGGCTCCTAGGCCTCTACCTCTCCCTCTCCTAATACCATCACCAGTATTGGTTGGTAGCCCATAAGGATTGTGTTTCCTTCCTCATCATACGACACGTATGGGTTTACATAAGGCTCGTCACTGCTAGGCTCATCCACATAGTGGACTGGAGCGTCACTTGGCGGGCAGGTCACGTAGGGCCTCGGTGGTCTAGGGATAAATGTAGGATTTATTTCCGTCCTAGGGATGGATGGCTTGGTATCATTAGGTGCCGCGAGAGCCAATGGGACTCCCCTTCCAAAGAAGTTCAGTGGCCTGTTTGCAAGATAGGGTTGACTGTAAGGCTACAGGTATAAGGCTGCGAATATGGGAGCCTCCGAGGAAATCGACAATGCATGGTGTCATGTCCAAACCTACTAGAATTAGTGCAAGGTTGTGACCAAGAGTCCTGACACTAAACTGGCAAGTGGTTTCCGCCACAATGCACACATTGAACGTGTGGGCATGTTGGCAGTCTCATCATCTCCTATAGTTTGGCTATGTCCATCCTAATATTTGCTAGCTCTTGTCCCGAATCAGTGCCCTTCCCTTTGTCATGCGTGCTTGGGTCTACTCTCTCACTCAGCATTGATGCCCTCTCGGAACTCCTGGCACTGGACTCTTCGATCCGAGCCTCTGGAGCCTCTTTCCTTGAGCTGGTCGTCCACTCTAATAGCTTCTTCAAAGACCCTTGCTAGTGCATCTCACTGTAAGCTCGAGTTGCCAGCAAAGGCTTTATAGAGCTCTTCACTTTGTATTCCGTTAATGAATATCATAGATACCGCTCTTTCGATTGGTCTCTCGCCCATGGATATTCTCTTGAACAATAACTCCTTGCATGGGTTATATAATCTCGAATATCTTCTCTCTCTTTGCTTGATGTTCTCATGAGTCACACTAGTAGGTTATTGGAGTAGCCATGTTCGAAAAATCTCTTAATGAAGATATTTTTCAATCCATTGAAATTTGTACACTCTGCAGCATCCAAACTCGTGTACCAAGTCCCGACCCTTGTCACCTAAGCACGGTCTGAAAGCTTGGGAGCATTGAGTAGTATTGGTAAGCCTGTTGGCCTTACAGACCTGCTCGAACTGTTCCACAAAGCTGTATGCGTCATTGTTTTCGCATCGTTTGCTTAGTATTTGTCGAGTTGCTTCACCAGCACATGAATTTTTTATTGGCTCTTAGAGCCTTGGTTAACCCCTAACCTCGTTAGTAGGGATGTTGCTAATGATGAAACGCTTTTCTCTACTGCCGTGTTATCTAGCAGCCACTTTGTTAGAAGCTCACTCACTGTGAGGTCCCCTTCTAGTGCTCTCTTGCTCTTTAATCAATTCCTACCTACTAAGGCTAGCACGCTCTGAATCTCCCACATTTCCAAGCTCTGGCACAAGCTCCTAGTTTGATGGTTCTGGTTGTATGCAGCTAGGCCTTTCATAGCCCTACGAGCCAGCTTCCTCTCATCCTCAAGGTCTGCTATGACATCCTCTATACATCTACTGCGGTGTTCTAGTTGGGTTTGAGCATCATATTTGTTCACCAAACAGCTTCAAGAAGGTCTCCTAGGTCAAGCTTCTCGTAGCTTCTTCGGCCTGAGCTGCCCTCTTCCATGTCTAGGGCTTCCTATTGCACCAATTTGTCGATCAGGTGAATGAGGTCATATAGATCCACTTCCTCAATGGGGTCAGTCCTTGTTGTGTCTGGCTCTTCGATCACGTTATTCGCATGGTCCTACTTTTGGGGATTTGATCACCCTTCTATGTCATGGAATCTTCTCCTACCGGTGTGTTCCTTCAAGGTTTTATGTCTGAGTGAGTTCCTTGTTCATTGCAACTAGTCCTCAACTTACCCTCACTCTGTGTGTGTGCATGCGGGCATATTCTTTTCAGTGCATTGTGCATAACCAGGCTCTTTGCTCTCCTTAAATGTGTTTCAAGTGCTGGAATTCAATGTGAGTGAGAAAATAAAGTGTGTGCATCTTTGGCGCTCTTATCTATGGGTTGGCTTGATAGGGTCATGTGTTTGGTTTCTAGATGTCCTCACCGACTTCTAAGGCTTTTCACTGCACTATTCTGTTCAACTCTTGATCAAGGTCAAGTCGGGGTCTTACAAGCAGCCCACAACACCAGACACAATTCCAGACTTTTCAGCCACGATTTCTAGGTCTATAACTACCTGTGAGGTGTTCGGTGGGTTCTTTCGGTGCGGCTCACGCTTCTCATTGATGGGTTTTGTCAAATTTCTAGAATTTCTTTCTCAAGCTGTGTCCGATTTACCAATGTCCAATTTTGAAAATCAGATGTCTGATTTACCAATGTCCAATTCTAGGAATCAGATAGGGCCAAGTGGTCCGATTGTCACAATCAGACAAGGTGTATCTAATCAGACGGCTTGAGTTGGTCCGATTCGGATATGTCTGATTCTTGAAATTGGAGAGGGGTGCTTGGTTTGATTCGAATATGTATCTGATTGGACAAGATGATAGGTCCGATTCTGTGATCCGATTACTACGATTGGATGGCCAAGCGTCTGATCGGACGAGGTGGTGTGTTCGATTCCTTCTCATCTGATTCTCGAAATCCGATAGAGGTGGTGTGTCGGATTAAGAAGTCGTCCGATTTGGAGTTGGTCCAATTTTTGAAATCGGACGGGTAGGTCCGATCGGATTGGATGGGCTTGTCCAAGTCCAATTCTAGAAATTCGACCGGTCACTGGGTTCGATTCTGGGAATCGAACACTGTGGAAAACATTTGATTCTACCGGCCACCAAAAACATGTGCTATCGTGCCACTATGCAGACACGGTGTAAAAAACTCTGGAGTGCATCATCATCCAACTTTCTTATTAATATAGAGAGTCAATGTGATTTGAGTCATTAGTGCTAGTGTCCATGGCGTGGATTATCCAAAAATACTAGATTTTTGGATAATTTAAGTCTACTTTTGATATTATTTATTGTAAAATTTTGAAAAAGTTAGAAAAGCTTCTAAATTAGGATGGCATGTAAAAAGCAAGTTGCTTTTTTAGCCAGTTATTGGATTTTTCATAAGAAAGAAAGAGAGATGAAATCGTGTGCGTTGCGATCACTATTGACAGGCTCAAAACTGCACTTTGAACTAGAAGAAGAAGAAGAAGTGATCTGGGAGATCCCTAACCAAGTGGTGTGAGATCCTTGAACAAGTGATATCTTGGGGTTTTACCTCCCTTTCAAAGCCAACGGAGCCATCAGATTTGGGTTCCAAACAGCAAAGAAGGAGCTGTTATTTTGATGTACGTTTTTGTTCTATGAAGAAGCTCTAGGAGATCTAATGCCTAGAGATTGCTTCTGAGTAGTGCTAGACAAGGGATTCTAGGTTCTGTCAATGCATATTGATTTGATTCATTGTGTTTTTTCTTTGTCGTGTTTACCACTTGTTTATTCTCTTTCTTCTCTTCCATCTCCTATCTCTACTTCCTTCCATCTCTGATCCCCGGTGGATACGACCTTTGACAAAAACCCGTCTGATAGTGTTGATCGTGTTTTGCCAAAAATCTTTACTCTAATATTTCCACTACCTCCAAGAACCTCCAAGAATCAAGCAAGGGTGTAGGCCAAGGGCATTCTATACCTGAATTTTTCCAAAAGCTCCGATATGCTCCGATCAATCCGATGTACTCTCTCTCTCTCTCTCTCTCTCTCTCTCTCTCTCTCTCTCTCTCTCTCTCTCTCTCTCTCTCTCTCTCTCTCTCTCTCTCTCTCTCTCTCTCTCTCTCTCTCTCTCTCTCTCTCTCTCTCTCTCTCTCTCTCTCTCTCTCTCTCTCTCTCTCTCTCTCTCTCTCTCTCTCTCTCTCTCTCTCTCTCTCTCTCTCTCTCTCTCTCTCTCTCTCTCTGTGCCAAGACTGCAAATGAGGTTTTCCCTGGTCACCCAGGACCTTAAACCCTTGCTGCCAGCACCTTAGCCTTCTTGATCACTCCACTTGCAACTCGAGACATCTGAGCACTCTTTTTTTCCATTTTTCACCGTTATTGCCATGTTCAGGACTATTTTACAATAGTGAACCTTAAGCTTCCCACTCTGATTTTTCCCTCTCCTATCCTACTCTAAATGCGACAAAAATCAAAAGCAAAGTACTGAATTGATTTCTCCTACTCAACTAATCATCAAAAACCAAAAACACTTACTTATAGCACGAATTAAAAACCCAAAATCTTCTATCTATCTCAAGCTCTAGTTTAGGGATGAAACCCTTACTTCGATGCTCGATTTGAAGCATCCAAGCGCTCAAGCTTGAATTCGTTGGTCCCAACAATGGAACCAAAATGTAGAGTCAAGCTCAAGCACCACCAATACCCACAGACCGCTTATTGTTCAAGCGTTTCAAGTGAGCACTAATGGCTACCTCTCACAGAGCCAATGCGATATCCCTCTCTACAAGTGTAGTGAGCTTACCTTAATGCCCAATTGAGTTGCTTCCTCTGTCAAGCACTCCAATAGCTCCATGATTCGTGATGCACACTCAAGCATCCGCAAGCATCTTCCTCCAAGATCCATCCTCCATAGCCACGTGCGAGACGAGAGAAGAGAAGATAAGAAGAAGAGAGGAGATGGGCTTCACCTCCAAGATCCCTTAGTCTCACACACTCAATCCCTCACTCGCTCACACTCCCTCCCTCAAGCACTCACAAGCAAGCATGAGAAGAGAAGAAGAAGAAGATAAGAAGAGAAGAAGAAGAGTCCACTTTGCCACACACCAAAAAATGAGCTCTCTTTTGTTGAGAATCAGCAATCACACTCAAACAGCCTCTTTGTATGGAGTCTCAGGGTCAAGGACATGCAGGCTAACTTATCCCATATGCACAATGGTGCCTACTGCAGTTTCCTACTTTCCTATAAAGCATTGTACTTGCTTCCTTTCTTAATGCAATGATAGTACTCTTTTCATTTCAGTAAAGTGTCAATGTCATTGTCCACATACACAAGATTGTGTTTATGAGTCCAAGTCTCAATCTTGGAACCTAATTCACTTGTGTAACAAACAGTGTCCATTCCATCATGAGTCTACACTTCTCCTTCCATCCTCCATAGCTTCCAGTTATGTCATGCTCTAGATCCCGCATTACTAACATGGTATCAGAGCCCAGTTGGGCATGGCATTGCTTCTCCAGCCTCTCTTGATTCTTCTGAACCTCCATCCAGCTCAGTGTCAGTGTATGACTTCTTTTCTCAACTCTACTCTCACTGAAGCTTCCATGGCAGCCATAGCCAGCAGCACCCTGTCAGATTGAACTGCTTATATCTCACTCCACAGGTCAAATCTCTTGGAGCTTCCTTCTGGAAAAGTATTCCCCAACTCATAAAGCTTCCCTGTATCACATCAATCCAGGACATTGGACCATCTGGAGCTCAGCATTGTGAAAATCCCCAATCTCTGTTCTGTGTCTGCCATAGCCAGACAGGACCTACCTTGCTTGGAGCTTCCATAACTCTTCAACCAGGCCATTTCAGCCCACGATTTCTTCTGGAGAGTTGTTCCTCTGCTCAAGCGCTTCATCTTGGCACAATAATCGATGACATTGATGCTCCCTAGCTCCAGCATTGCAGAAATCGACTGTCGTTGTCCAGATCTGCGCCATTTCTGTTCGTGGCCTCTACGTGCGTCGTACGGCCCACGATCTGAACAATCTCCATGGGGCTTTGGTAGCCCATGACATAAGCTTCCTAGATATGTAAAAAGTTTTGAAAATGATGCACTGTAGCTCCTGCAATAAGCAAAAAACCAAGCCCCTGTCTCAGAAACCCTAATTCCACCATAGCCAAAAGCTTCAAAATCTTGACATTTTTCATTGTTTCTCTCACTGAAGTTATCAACAGTGATTTTAATCACTGAGCAATACTCTCTGAAGTTCGTTAAAGTACTGTCACTCAGATCTGAAGACATCAGCATCAAATCAAGAAGGGGAAGATCACTTGGAGTAAAAGACTTTTGCAGATTTGGTATTCATTGACACTCAGTTAGTGCTTTTTAGCACTTGTGTCTCTCAATCAATTCTTCTGTTGCTCAAATCTAATAAAGTCTGATGTTGATTTGCTACTGTTCCCATAAATCTAACATGGGCAAAGACTCGCCAAATGCTCGATTCAAAGGAGTCGGATTCCACACTTGGCAAACCCGCATCAAGCTCATCCTGATGAAGAAGGGTCTCTGGGCCATCACAAATGGCAAAGAGAAGAAACCGCGGGACGCTGACCTTGCAACTACTTGGCAAAAGAATGATGACAGAGCCCAGGCCATTATCAAATTGGAGCTAGATGACAGTTATATCCATCACGTGGATAACTGTGAGACCTCACAGGATACATGGAAAAGACTTGACACCCTGTTCAGTGCACAATCTAAATCATCAAAGTATGGTCTCCTAATTGAATTCTTCAGGCTTGAAATGAAGTCCAGCACATCACTTGCCACACATCTTAATTACATGGAAGGACTCCTAACCCAACTTGCAGGAATCAACATTAAAATGGATGAAGATGTTTGCATCGGTGTTCTACTTAAGAGCTTGCCTCCTGAATATAATAATGTATCAACAACTTTAATCAACATGCCAAATCCTGAACTTGTTGATATCCAGGCATCACTGTTAGAAGAAGAAAAGAAGCTAAAAACTAAAGAAGAACCAAGTACCTCTAGAGATGAGCATGCATTATATGTTGGCAACAGGTACAAAGGCAAGAAAGATCAGCTCTTTTGTGACTTCTGCAAAAGGACCGGACACACCGAGAAGTTCTGCCACGCAAGAAAGAGATCCCAAAAGGCCTATCTAGTCGCAGTCAAAGAAGAATAAGAAAATGAAGCAAAGGAAGAAGAAGATGAAGATCACCAGGATCGGAAGGACAAGACTCATCAGTCCTTGTACTCTCATAATTCTGATAGACTGTTTTAATAGCCTTGTATTTTTCCTTGCCCTAATGCTTCCTGCCATAAGCTATGTAAACTCCTTATGTAACTTGGCATTACAGTCCCTGTACACTTTGTGAGGCCCCTGTTACAGCCTCTGGATGTCCACCATGTTTATGGTACCCACACTTAGCTTTTTCTGCGACAGCCTCTAGTGTTTTGCCATGTCTGTGGTATGCCCACACTTTGTAGGTGGTTCTCATTACAGCCTCTACACACTTTGTACCTTTCCTAGTTGTGATTGAGGAGGGGTGTTGAGAATCAGCAATCACACTCAAACAGCCTCTTTGTATGGAGTCTCAGGGTCAAGGACATGCAGGCTAACTTATCCCATATGCACAATGGTGCCTACTGCAGTTTCCTACTTTCCTATAAAGCATTGTACTTGCTTCCTTTCTTAATGCAATGATAGTACTCTTTTCATTTCAGTAAAGTGTCAATGTCATTGTCCACATACACAAGATTGTGTTTATGAGTCCAAGTCTCAATCTTGGAACCTAATTCACTTGTGTAACAAACAGTGTCCATTCCATCATGAGTCTACACTTCTCCTTCCATCCTCCATAGCTTCCGGTTATGTCATGCTCTAGATCCCGCATTACTAACATCTTTCACTTTTTGAACTTTATATACAAAACCCTTAATCCCTTTTGGGTGGTCATCCCCTTATCCCCCTTTTCTTACATGGCCGTTAGGTCCTTTTTCCCATTGTCCTCCTCTCTTCCTAGCTTAGTCCTACCGCCCATTCATGGTTACAAATTGCACAGGAGGGATCATGGCACTCTTTTACAGAGATTTTGGTTGTACCTTTATATTTAAAGGTGCGCCTTCTTGCTTTTGGCTTCTTGCGGCTTCCATGGTTGCATATTGTACTCCTGATGGTTGTTCACATGCTTTTAGATTTATTTTGTGCCCACTCTCTTGTAGGATGCCTTTTCCCTTTTTTTGCTTTGTCCTTTTCCTCTTGATGCCTCATTTTCCACTTCCTTCGTTTTGCAGTAAACATATCATATGGCCCAAATGCACACCAATAGCTAAGGTCCAAGGATTGACATATACAAACTAATTAGAAACCATTAACACAAAAAAAGAAATGTATTAAAAGATAGCCTAGACAAGATAAAAAGTAAGGATGCACCATATTTGCTCCAACCAAGTACTCTCTGTTGGAATAGTAGAGCTTCCTTCAAGTTCTTTGCGACTAGAGTGGGTCCTAAAATTTGTTGGAGTGCTCTTATTCAATACCTCCTCACATGGACAAAATCTCAAACATGATCCCAAGGAGTGTAGGCAATAGTTTGAATTAAAAATTGTGAAGGGGGATTAGGCTTCAATGTCCATGCTAATGATGATGCATCAAAGGGACCAAAGGATAGCCATTGAACATTGAATGGGCAACTTGCTTCTTTCATTTTGATAGTACATGTGAAATTAACTAAATAAAATATATGTATTACTGGTAAAAAAGTGGTTAATTAGTTAGAAAAAGTTAAAAGACATATATTAGTATCAAAAATGTTAAAAGATATTTGTTAGTATCAAAATTTGATGTGTCAAATAAAGTAAATGTATCTTTAATGTGTGAAATAAAATCTCTGTGCATACAAATGCTAGAGACATGCATATTGTTTCAACAAGCTTTGTTAGGTATTATAAGCAAACTTACAACAAGAAGATGATGCCTTTTAAGGGGTACCTTTATTTAATGGTTCCATATTTGCATCAATTTTAAGCTTGATTCATAATCACAATTATATGGTTTTTTGTATCTACTACTATTAGGAAAATAAGATCTATTAGAAAATGTAGCAAGAGCATTGAGAGAGATTTGGTGATGATGCTTGTCACTATAGACGATGTCATTGGCACATGGATTTTTAAATGATGAAGCAATACTTAGCTTGATTCCTAATCATAATTATAAATTCTAGTTAGAACATAAAACTCAATTGCAACTATGTTGTAGTTGCACAACTAATGTCATAAAACTTAGATGCATTGGAAATCCCTTGTTGACTTGGGGTCAACAATGTACACTTTGGAATGTACTAGTAGTAAGTAAGAGGTGGGCATTTTCTACAATGTCTAACGATAATATTATTCACTCCATAGATTAGGATTATTCACCTAGAAAAATCCTAAACCAAACCTTCTCCTTTCAAATCATCACTACTCGATATAATCACACAAACACGAAGCTTATAATTCACTTCCCTTCTATGCAATCACAATGAGACCATGGTGAACAACCTCTTAACAATCATGTTGAGAATTTAAAAACTCACACAATGCAATTAAACCTCCTTGGTGGTCTTACCAAGCACCTTGATCTAAGAAGAGGCACACTAATTTGGGCTCCAAACATGAGAGAGAGAGAGAGAGAGAGAGGTTATTGACAAGGGAAATGGAGCGTATATATGAGCTTTTGATCAGAGTACTTATAAATTTGAAATTAGCATGCTATTTCTCAACTTAGGACGACTGTGCAAAACTTTGGTGTCTAATTATGATTGTTTGGTGAGTGGTAGCTTAGATCTACATAGAAGTACAATGGTAATTAAGTGGTTGTTTAGTGAGAGGCAATTGTGAACAATCATTATGTGTGCAAGTTGATAAAGAGAGAGAGAGAAAGAGAGAGGAGTGGGGAGGGGGATAGTGCTCGAGAAGACGTTGAAGGAGAGGTTGAAGTGGACAAAGGCATGGAGACTACGGCTTGGGGAGGCTACGAGCTCAGTGCGGGGGGGGGGGGGGGGGGGGAGAGAAAGAACTGAGATACTTGGGTCAACACGTGGGGGCTCACTCTTGCTAGATCGGACTAGCATTCCGCACGAGCTTGGCATGCACAGAACACCAGGCCACTTTGGGACACCTTCATTGCCATGAAACGGCAAGCAATAACTTCACTCAACAATCCATTTCTCCTCTTTTTCCTCTCTATTTCTAATTTTTTGAATCTCTCTCTCCCTCTTTCCCCTAATTCCCTATGTCTAAAGCTCTCTCTCTCTCTCTCTCTCTCTCTCTCTCTCTCTCTCTCTCTCTCTCTCTCTCTCTCTCTCTCTCTCTCTCTCTCTCTTTGTGTTCATATTCTCTCTCTACTTTTTCTTCTTCTCTCTCTCTCCCCCTTTTCTTCTCTCCCCTCTCCTCTCTCTCTCTCCATTTTTTCTCCCCCCTCTCCTCTCTTTCTCTCCATTTTTTTTCCTTTTTTTATTCTCTCTCTTTTGAATTTTATCTTTCCTCTCTTTATAATTCTCTCTCTTTCATTTTCCTTCTCCCTCCCTCTCTCTTCTTCTTCTCCCCCTCCCTTTTCCCCTCTCTCTCTCATCTCATTATTCTCTCTCTCTCTCTCTCTCTCTCTCTCTCTCTCTCTCTCTCTCTCTCTCTCTCTCTCTCTCTCTCTCTCTCTTTAAATATTATATTTCCTCTCTCTATAATTTTCTTTCTCTATGTGTTCATATTCTCTTCTTCTTCTTCTTCTTCTTCTTCTTCTTCTTCTTCTTCTTCTTCTTCTTCTTCTTCTTCTCTCTCTCTCTCTCTCTCTCTCTCTCTCTCTCTCTCTCTCTCTCTCTCTCTCTCTCTCTCTCTCTCTCTCTCTCTCTCTCTCTCTCTCTCTCTCTCTCTTCTTCTTCTTCTTCTTCTTCTTCTCTCTCCCTTCCCCCATCTCTCTCTCAAAGTATGTAAAAAACTATGTTAAATTTTTCTTAAGATTTTAAATATTTAATTAAAAGAGAGAAAATTTGTAAAAGGTTTCTAAATTTATTTAATTAAAAGAGGAGAAAAAGGAAAAAAGGAGGAAATTTTAAATTTAAAAGTTTAATCTAACTAAAAGAGAAAGAGGAGGAGAGAGAGGGGCAACTTTTAATTTAAAAAGGGGGAGAAAGATATGTTTGTGAAAAGTTTGATTTGATTTGAGAGAGAGAGAGAGAGAGAGAGAGAGAGAGCATACACGTGATAGAGAGGGGAGGGTTAATTAAAAAGGGGAGGGGGAAGAGAGAGGGAGTGATTAAACATGAGAGAGAGGGGGTTTTAATTAAAAAGGGGAGGTTTGGAAAGGGGGTAGAATGGGGCTTTCCAAACCTACAATGTTTGGGCTAGACCTTAGAAGACCTTAGAAGAAGTCATATTAGTAATATGTATGGTCTTTTGTCTATTTTGGACGTTTGTCAATTTTGATGATTTTTGGAATCTTGAAAAGGAGAGGTCGTAGTTTTTCATAGCACGCCTGGGATTCAATTATGTTTGCATGTATGTTCATGTGGATCATTATGTAACTATGGCGGATTTCTGAATAGGAGAGGCAGCTGCAGTCTGTCAACCTGTGTTGACTTATTTTTTCTATTCTTATTCCTTGTGTAGTTCATATTTGAGTGTAGTGAGATAAGCAGTGATGTAGAACATGAAATGCTTGTGATATGAAGATGAAAGTTTAGTATGAACTTTGATTTTCTCAATTTCCAGATAGAATGTTAGAATGTCATTTGAAATATCAAAAACTGTGTAACTACTGCTTGGCTGTGTAACCATAATACACTCGCGATCACAATGTTTATGAAGGGTGTTCATGGTCAAGCTTGCTCTCTTTTGTGAGAGAGACAAGTGCCATGCTAAGAAATGGTTTTGATGGTAGTTACATTGGCAGTTATGTTTTTTTTTTTTTTGGGAAGTCAGTGTTAGAAACTCGGATCTAGGACATGGCTATGACAAAAGTTATGGAGGTTGAAATGGAAAGCAGAGACTCATGAAGACATTGACATTGACAAGTCAAATTGTCACACAAGTGAATTAGGTTCCAAGATTAAGACTTGGGCTCATAAATACAATCTTGT
This sequence comes from Lygodium microphyllum, assembly GCF_053477565.2. Lineage (NCBI taxonomy): Eukaryota > Viridiplantae > Streptophyta > Polypodiopsida > Schizaeales > Lygodiaceae > Lygodium > Lygodium microphyllum. The sequence goes on from NW_028229519.1 coordinate 1,510,211, forward strand.
GTATTGACTGTGATAAGGACACTTTACTGTAAAGAAAAAAGTACTATCATTAAATTAGAAAAAGAGTGTAAGCACAATGCTTTATAGGAATTGAGTGGTGGCACTTTCCCCTACTGTGCATATGGGATTCTGGTCTTGAGCCCTCACTGCTCCTTACAAAGGGACTAAAGTAGGTGTGATTGCAAATATCTCAGCATCCCTCCTTAATCACAACCAGAAGTACAAAGCGTGAAGAGGCTTAAGTGAGAGCAACTCCTGCAAAGTGTGGGCACACCATAAACATGGCAAAACACCAGAGACTGTCACAAAAAAGGCTAAGTGTGGGTACCACAAACATTATGGTCATCCAGAGGCTGTAGCACGGGTCTCACAAAGTGTACAGAGGTTGTTGTACAAGGCTAATTAAGGAGTTTATAAGTTTATGTCGAAAGCATTAAGGCTAGGAAATACAAGGCTAAAAAAGTCTATCTGAATAGAAGGGCTGATGAGGTTTGCCTTCTCCTGATGGTCTTCTTCTTATTCTTCTTCCTTTGCTTCGTTTTCTTCTTCTTCTTTGGCTGCAACTAGATAGGCCTTTTGGGACCTTTTACTAGAGTGGCAAAACTTCTCGGCATGTCCAGTCCTCTTGCAAAAGTCATAGAAGAGCTTATCCCTCTTGCCTTTGTACATGTTGCCAACATATAATGCATGTTCATCTCTAGATGTGCTTGATTCTTCCTTGTTTTTTAGCTTATTTTCCTCCTCTAAAAGTGATGCCTGGATATCAACAAGTTCGGGGTTTGGCATATTGATTAGGGTTGTTGATACATTATTATATTCAGGAGGCAAACTTTTAAGTAGAACACCGATGCAAACATCTTCTTCCATTTTAATGTTGATTCCTGCAAGTTGGGTTAGAAGTCCTTCCATGTAATTTAGATGTGTGGCAAGTGATGTGCTGGACTTCATTTCAAGCCTGAAAAACTCAATAAAGAGGCCATACTTTGATGATTTAGACTGTGCACCAAACAAAGTATCAAGTCTCTTCCATGTATCTTGTGAAGTATCACAGTTATCCACATGGTGGATATAGTTGTTATCTAGCTCCAATTTGATAATGGCTTGAGCCTTATCATCATTATTTTGCCAAGTGACTGCCAGGTCCACATCACGAGGTGAAGGGGAGCTACGAAGCTCTACCTCAAGACCTACGGACCGCTTATTGATCAAGTGTTTCAAGCCGAGCGGCCATGGCTACCTCTCACATAGCTGATGCGCAATGCCTACCTTACGGGTGTAGTGAGCTTACATTGATGCTCGATCGAGTTTGCTCCTCTCTCTTGCACTCTGGTAGCTCCACAATCCTTGTGGCAAGCTCGAGCAACCTCAAGCCCTCTCCGTCAAGCTCCATCCTCCATAGCCGCATAAGAAAAGAAAAGAGCTCACACTCCCTCAATCCCTCACTCAAGCACAAGCAAGAAGGCAAGAAACAAGAGAAGAAGAAGAAGAAGCTTTGGCCACACACAAGAATGATCTTCTCATTCACTTTTGAACTTTATATACATGCCCTACTTTTTGGGCAGCCATCCCCACTTTTTACATGGCCGACCATTAGCCTAGGCCCTCTTTTCCTATTTCCCACCATTCTAACGTATCCCATTCCCAACTAGTGCATACAATTTGCACAAGAGTGAGCTTGGCACTCTTTTACAAGGATTCGGGAGTGCTTTCACAATTAATGGTGCACTTTTACTCTTTTATTTTCTCGAGGCGACATTGAGGCCTTCTGGAGAGGTTGTCATTCAAATTTTTCAGGGTCGACTTCCATCCGGGGTGCCTTTTCCTTCCTTTATCCTATGCCCTTTCGGTTATCTCCTTTTTCCATTTTCCCGCTCCTCTGCTCCATTTTCCTGCTCCTCTGTGCTGTGGTAAACATTACCCCCCTCCTATAGCTGAGTGCCACTCCCATGGCGCTATGGTGGGGAGTAGTGGGGTATTTGGGGTTGTTGCTAAGTGGAACTGGTGGGGTAGATGACCACAATCAAAAGGCGTTGTTGTGAATGAGAGGTGATGGAGTTTGATTAACGATGACTGCCGGCATGCTTTAAACTTCATGAAGATGCTCGGTATTTCTCACGCATTTGTAGCTCCCATTCTGCGATGGCTGATAAAGGTTTTTCATGGGCATCTCTAATCATGTTCATTGCTAGCCAGCTGTTAAGAACCATGTAGCCATGCATCCCGTGTTGATCCGAAAGCACTTAATCAATAAGCAATCTGTAGGTCTAGGGGTTTGAACATACATTTGGAGAATATGAGGTTCCAAAATCTATGCCAATGGTGGGTCCATCACTGAGTTTTCCTTCTGCTTGATTTGGTTCAGTCATGGTAGCCATCAACAGGCAGATGGTCGGCTACATCAAGCATGTTGGTCCATCCAAACATCGGAGTATGCAAAAGCTCTTGAAACTGCTATAGTGGTGTCTTGTCAGGCTCAGGGAAAAATTTCTGGTCATTAGCGGATGTCGTGGATGATCTTCTTTAGCTAGGTAGCCATTCACTGAGTCACGATCATAGCCTGCAAGAGAAAGTTGTGCACTCCCTAAGGGGTATGTCTGTCTCATGGTGTGGTGTAAGTGCATGTGTAGTGGAACTGGGAGATGGGTCTAACCTTGGGTAAGCCCTTGGTAATGTCCCACACTTGAGGACCCAGTTTGTGTGCTGTTGGAGGTGCAGTGCAAAACTTAGGGTGACAGGTCTGGAAGTCCTGCCCTTGATGTGCCCTAAGCGCGAAGTGGGGGAGGGGCTAGGTGTAAACCCTAGGTGTAGTGAGTGAAGTGAGCCCTCATGCTTTTTTCTTTTCTCTTTTTCTTTTTCTTATCCTTTTTTTTTAAGAATTGCATACAAGGAAGATGTCTCGGCTAATGCCTATCACCTTCAGCTGGATTACGAGGCAGTCGCAAGCATTGGGATAGGAATGCGCGACTTTGTAGATATTCTTTAACACCGGCCTGGGCCTGTGGATGATAAGAAAGGATGATTGCACCTTGTGAAGTGGGTATCACTCATATCCTCTAAGATTTCTAGGCAAAAGGAGGGAAGTAGAGTTGCCCTCATCATTAATCTAGTCATGGCTCTACTATCTATCCCTAGGTTGATGTCAAAAAAGAGTGGAGGAAGATGGGCTTCCTTGGCTATGGGTCCCTGCATTAGTAGAAACTTGATAAGCCTAAGATAATTACAGGTAGTTAAGAAGGATGGATCTAAGCAAGAAGAAAAATCTACGAGGAAGCGGTTGATAGATGGGAGGAGATCCTCTAACCTAAAGACTAGGCATTCCTCTCGGGGCTCTGGGCATTAACATTATATATCTTAGGAAAGTCAAATTTCCCATGAATATTTCGATCATAGTCAACTCCATGCCTATAGGGGTAGGGCATGTAGATGGGGTCGTTGCATTCTCCAGGGAGCGAGTTGTAGAAGGCGGTCCAGGCGTCAAAATTGGTATCCCAAATCCTCCTCCGCCACTTCGGCTGTGCCTCATAGCCTTGGACGGTTTTGGGAACCCTGTTTACCTCGTCCTGCCCAAGTAGTCTTCAGGCTCTTGCCTCCATCTGGTTATTATGAGGCTTCTTTCCTCTATCCACCTATTTGCAAGATCATTAGCCAGTTCCTTGATCTTGGCTAGAATACCTAGACGCAAAGCATAGTCCAGAGAGCGTGGATAAGAAAATGAAAGTTCAAATGGTCTCGTCTGGAACTCCTATCGATGCCATATGACCAATTCCTAAGGCCAATCGATAGGATTGGGATCCCCCCGTAGTGGCACAGGCTCTTCAGGGAATTGTCTTGGCAAAGATCGTTCTCTGCGTTGGGCTTCCTCTACTAGTTCTTGTCTTCTTCTTCTGGCTGCCACAATGTGCTCGGGCATATGGGCATCTTCAGGCTTTTCAGGCAGGGGGTCTGGTAGAGGCAGACTGGGCATTCTTTGTTTCTCTTCTTCAGCATCTTGCTCAAAGTCTGGACCCTCTTCAACATTCTACTCGACAACTAATGGAACCGCTTGTGGTGGTGGTGGTGGTGGTGGTGGCTACTCATGCTCTTCAAACCCAAGTTCCTTAAGCTCAACAGTGGAGAGGTCGGCACGGCGTAGGTAGTGAAATTGATGCTCTTTTGTGATTTCTGTGCCTGTTGGAAGCTCCCGTTCTTGAAGGCCATACTTTAGTGCTCGGGTGGTCAGTTCTAGCTTCCTTCTTACCTTCTCCACTGAATCATTGCCCTCTGCCTGGGTGACATGTAGTACTGTGCTGAGTAAGGCTTGCCTTTGTGTGTTGGCACATACATCAGCAGCTTCTGCCCTAGACTCCACAAGCACTCTCTCGCGCTCAGCCACCACCAAGCGTTCTATTAAATCCCTAACTCTTTCAAAATTGTTTCTTTCCCACTCACTAGCTCTCTTGTCCGTCTTCTTTCTTCCCTCCTCCAGCTCACTTTCCAAGGTTGTCACAACCTGCTTCTGCTCATTCGTTAAGAACTAGAGTTGGTTTCTTTCCCTAGATTTTTGAGCCAGCTGTTCTTCAGCAATTTCTTTTGCCTGATTTGCAATGCTGGATCTTTTTTCCGCCTCAGCAAATAGCTCTGACTTTTCTTGCACAAGCTGCTCGTGACTTTGGATCTCTGCGAAGTGCAATCTTCTTTGGGTGAAGGCCATGGCCATGAGGGCCTCTATGTCTCCCTTGGTAATCTCCAATGCATCTTCCAGTCGTTGTGCCTCATTCTACAGCCTTTGTGCTTCTGCTGCGAGAACTTCCGGCCTTTCCTGTTCTAGAAACTCTGTTTTCCTCTCCAATCTATCTTGTTCTTCAAGTTCATACCATAGCCGGAAAGCTATGGCATCTTCTTGTTGCTCATTTGGCTCGCCCTCCTGAGCTTCTATTTATCTGTACCTTTCCAGTTCAGTAGTTCTCTGTTGCAAGTCAGCATACTGCTGCATAAGTAACTTCAAGCTTCATTATTCTGCCACTAGGTTTTGCTCTTCATCTTCTAGCCTTTGTCTTAGGTGGCTCTCATTGTCCTGGGATTCCTTGGTCTTTGCTTCCACCTAATCTTGTAGAGTTTTCACTTTCCTTCTTCGGTCGACTCCTTGCTTTGAAACTTCTAGCCTTAAGGCTGCCGAAGTTTCCTTTTCTTTCTCTAACTCCACTAGGGCTATCTTCTTTTCTTCTTTGGCCTTGTCCAATTGTGCTAAAATCTCAACCACATAAGCATCATAGTCGGCACCAAATGGCATGGGAGTAGGGGCTATAATGGTTGATGCCTCTAGCTTCTATCGTTTTGGATCTTACCTAGACTCAGCATCTGCGGGCTACGGGCCTTTTTGCTCTGGCTTTTGGTACAATTTTAGCCACTTTACTGACAAGTAACTGCATCATGTTCATCAATTGGGCCGTGTCTAGAGAGGGTGTGGGTTGCAGGGTGGTTGTGGTTGTGGTGTCGGTTGGTACTGGCACAAAGAAGGAAGGCAAGGGGTGCAGCAAGGACTTGCCCTTGCCTACAACTACTGGGGCCATTTCCACACTGCCACTTGTTTCAGCTTCATGGCGGGGACTCAAAGGATCAATCTCTCCTCCCCCATGGGTTTCTTTGACAGATCTATGAGTGGCATCTACCAACTCAACAAGTTCTTTCATTCTTAGTTCTTCGGCTTCCTCCTCTGCCCTTCTTTGCCTCTCTTCTTCTGCCCTCTTCATCTCGGCTTGCTCTTCTTTGCTCAATCTTTCATTCTTCTCCTTCTCGCTCTTGTCACTCTTCTTTTGCTCCTGTGGTTTAGCCACTTGAGTAGGTGGTACCTTCGGATCTCCTTTGTCGCTTATTGTCCTTTCAATCGAGCCTCCTTCCTCGTGGTGAGGTGAGCTTTGATGCATAGCTTGCTCTTCATCTACACCAGCATCCTTGATAGCCTCATAGATGATTGCCATCAGGACACCACCATATCTGATTGTGGAGGCTTTCGAGGCAGGCTTTTTCCTTGCAGATCGTGCAGTAGAAGCAGGAGACTCCCCACTAGCTGGTGCTATGGCTGGAGCCAGGAGCGCGGCTGAACTCTTGATAGTTTTTGGCACAAAACCATTCCAATCCACCTCCTCTAGAACTCCTGCAGCGATGCTCTCTAGTAATGGCACCCTGATTCTCTTCATTAAAGTGTTGTATCTCTGTCCTGAGAAAAGAGCATGGACCATTTTAGCTTGCATCTTTGTTGCGGGGTCTAGAATATCAGCCACACTGATTCCATCCACTATGTGCACGTCATCTTTTTTGACTCCCATCATGGTATATACATCTCTTCTTGGGCGACTCTCCTTCTTGAACACAAGCCTCAAGGCTTTCTCAATGATAGCTGCATTAAGGGGCACTTGCACCCTTCTTTCCTGGTCACCAGTCCTTACTTACTGTGACTGTGCCACAGCTCCTACCTTTATCAAAACTCTTTAAAAAGTCAGTGCACATGTTGTAATCTACAGCCTGTCCGACCTTTTCCACATACTTTCGAAGGTTGCATTTATCCACCAACTCCGTCACACTGTCGGCTCTTCCAGGATGGCATCGTCTAAATTCAGGGTATGTTTTGAACGTGCACCGGCTAAATCCACGTGTCTCAACACTAATCCCATACTTTGTCAGCTCCTCTTCAATGAATGGAAGTTTACCCCCCTTTTCTTGTCTTGCCATGGTAGGTGCTTGTCATTACACCATGCCAATATTAGCATTATGAATTGACTCATCACTAACAAAAACCCAAGAAAGAATGCGTGTGACATTTTGCCGTGCTACTTCAAAGGTATGGAACTTGGAAATAATTCAAAAGCAACATCTATTCCTCCTTGCATTCTTTCCTATTTAAATTCAGTTGATCATTTTCATCCATCACTACACCTTGCTACATCACTTGGCTCTCACTTTGCTTGCGTGTGACATTTTGCCGTGCTGTTTCAAAGGTATGAAACTTGGAAATAATTCAAAAGAAATATCTATTTTCTCCTTGCATTCTTTTCTATTTAAATTCAGTTGATCATTTTCATTCATCACTACACCTTGCTACATCACTTGGCTCTCACTTTGCTCCGCTCCCCCCCCCCCTTAAGTTTTAAAGGAATCCTTCCTAGGATTAGCAAGGGAAGAAGGAGGACTCACATAGACTTTGTGGGGAGAGTTACTTGGCCAACATCCAAGTATAGAGGTTAGGGTTATATTCAAGCTGGGCATGATGATCAAGTTCACATGGTCGTATGGAAGCTTGGGTGATATAGGTCAAGACATCATGAAAGATGTCCCCAAAGTTGAGGCGGCTAGCAACGTGCAGTTCCTCTTCCGTAAGGAATTGGTCAATGGGCTAACACATGGTCATCTAAGTGTATGTTGTGTGTAATGGCCAAAACCCTAAACGAAAGAGGTGCCACATAAGTAGAGTCGTGTTCAATTGTTTTAATTGCCCTTCTTTGCTCGACATTGGTCATGATGCGGCAGCCTTTTTTCTCCCATTAGAGTTGCAAGGCATACCACAATTGTAAGAACGAAGAATTAGAGCTGGCAAGCTGTGTGAGCTCCTCCAGTTGTTGTTCAGGTGCAGAGCGAGTAGCTTGCGGTACGAGATAATTAGTCTTCTGAGAATGGCTTGCTCCTTTGAGATTTCTCCATTAGCGATTAATTTGGCGGCAATTTTGGGGAATTTGAGGGTCATAAATTCGTAGTCTTCCCAAGTGCATGGCAATGCACGAACATCAGAAGCAAGGGGTTCATCGAGAAGTCCTAGGTCAAGCCTCTCATAGCTCCTAGCAAATGTGGTGAAGGTGTTATCTAGCACCTTGATGCATGTCACTACGTCATCTCCCAAGGTCTCAGCAAGCAAGATCCTTGGCCACTGAAAGGAAAGATCATCTTTCATACGAAGGCCTAAGACCTGCTGGTGGTGATGGTGCAATTGGGCTGGATAGTGGTGACTCCATTGATGGTGTCACTAATGGGACTTTGCACTCAGAAGCACTTTGAGATGCTGCAAGGGGCTCCAGTGGCATAGGAGGTGTGCTACATTCTATTTGAGCCGACATGGGGGTACTCAACTCCTCTAACTTGGATAATTATGGAACATCTAGCTTTGGATGATAAATGTGTTAGGATTCATTAATCACAACTGGTGCTGGTCCAGCTTGCTTTCCAGCCTGGGCTCTGAATGTGCA